>NC_091007.1:25607500-25810000 GCF_041146395.1 Eulemur rufifrons | reverse complement strand
AAAGGCAGAGCACCTTTCACCAGTGAGCATAAGAATGAGTTGCTGGAGGGGATGTTTTTATGTCGAGTCAGGGGGTGTTGGAGGGGCAGGCCCTCTGTCAGTCTGGTGATTTGTTTTTATTATCCCCAGAGAGGAGAAGTGGGTATGTGTGTGGCAGGTGAAAAGGGCAGACCCTGTTTCAGTCTTAGACTGAACAGGATCCGCAGTTTTCAGCCTGTTCCTTTAAGAATCATTTGATTCATCAGCTGGGACTCTACCAAGGTTCTATAGACCCCTCTATGAGTGCGCCCAGTAAACTGGCTGGTTCCAAGAAGTATACCGCAGAGCTTTTGAAATAACTACTACGGTGAGAATTATTTGCCAGTTTTTGCAGCACCTTTCACAATAATTGTGTTAAGATTCGCCTCTGCATCCTTAAACACAAGATGGCTGCCATGGAAAACACTATGCTGAGGCATAGCTCACTTGGTGTTGCCAATACTTGGTACTGGACCCTGGCAAGAAGCCAGTTTTTTAAGTATCATTCCATGATCCTTTCTCCACTATTTTAAATGGCAGAGCACCTTTTGGCAGTTAGCATAAGAATGAGTCGCTGGAAGGGACTTTTTTTGTGGGGTCGGGTGGTGTTTGGGGGTCAGGGCATCTTTCAGTCTGGCGGTTTGTTTTTATTAGGCCCAGAGAGGAGAAGTGGGCATGTGTGTGGCAGGTGAAAAGTGCTGATCCTCTTTCAGTCTTAGGGTGAAAGAGGATCAGCAGTTTTCAGCCCGTTTCTTTAAGAATCCTTTGATTCATCACCTGGCAATCTACCATGGTTCTCTGGACCCCTCAATGCGTGGGACCCTTTAACTGGATACTTCCAAGAATTATGCTGCAGAGCTTTTGAAATAACCACTACGTGGAGAATTATTTGCCAGTTTTTGCAGCACCTTTCACCATAATTGTGACAAGGTTCATCTCTGCCTCCTTAAACCAAGCTGGCTGCCATGGACAAAACCATGCTGAGGCCTACCTCACTTGGTATTGCCTATACTTGGTACTGGAGCCTGGCAAGAAGCCAGTCTTTTAAGTATCATTCCACCAACCTTTTTCCATTGTTTTAAAAGGCAGAGCACCTTTTGCCAGTTAGCAAATGAGTTGCTGGAGGGCACGTTGTTGTGTGGGGTCAGGTGGTGTGTGAGGGGGCAGGCGCTCTGCCAGTCCAGTGTTTTTTTTTTAATCCTCAGAGAGGAGAAGTTGGCATGTGTGCAGCAGGTGAAAAGTGCGGATCCTGTTTTAGTCTTAGACTGAAACAGGATCCACATTTTCTGCCCGTTCCTTTAAGAATCATTTGACTCTTCTTCCGTGAATCCACCATGGTTCTCTATAACCCTCTATGCGTGGCCCCAGGTAACTAGCTGGTTCCAAGAAGTATGCCATAGAGCTTTTGAAATAACCACTACGTGGAGAATTATTTGCCAGTTTTTGCAGCACCTTTCACCATAATTGTGACAAGGTACTTCTCTGCCTCCTTAATCCCAAGATGGCTGCCAGGGAAAAAACTATGCTGAGGCCTAGCTCACTTGGTGTTGCCGATACTTGGTATGGGAGCGTGGAATAAAACCAGTCTTTCAAGTATCATTCCACCATCCTTTTTCCATTATTTTAAAAGGCATAGCACCGTTTGCCAGTTAGCATAAGAATGAGTCACTGGAGGGGACGTTTTTGTGTGGGGTCGTGTGGTGTGTGTGGGGGGGCAAGCCCTCTGTCAGTCCAGTGGTTTGTTTTTATTATGCCCAGAGAGGAGAAGTGGGCATGTGTGTGGCAGGTGAAAAGTGCGGATCCTGTTTCAGACTTAGACTGAAACAGGATCCGCACTTTTCAGCCCGTTCCTTTAAGACTCCTTTGATTCATTCTCAATGATGGTGGAATGGTGGTGACCTCCTGGATTCGTGCTCCTGGAGTGGAAGGCATGGGTCTCCCACTGCCCACAACCCTAGAGGTTCACTTCCCCACAAGAACGGTGGTGTGAATCCATGGAGAATCAGCGTGGGACAGAGAGAGAGAGCAAGAAAAGACTGAGGTGATTAGGGAAATAAATCACCAAAATCTGGAGAGTGCGGGATGGCCAATAGAGAAGGGAGCACGGGACAGCTGTACCCACCTCACCAGAGAGTGGGGTGGGTTCAGCCCCACAGGAAGGCATCTTGTTCCCCCTCTGACCTCCACACCCACTCAATTGAGGATCTGCCTGAAGTCGGTGCAGAATCGCCACGGGAGATGTGGGGCTCTGCAGAGAGGAGACATTGGCAGGAGGCATTTTGGACCCTGGAGTGCTGTGCGCAGCTGACGCACCTAGCAACTGTCTCCTATACGCGGGCGGTGGGGCTGCTTTGGTCCCGGCTCTAGCAGATGCCAAACTGCCTCGTATAGGTGGGCGGCTGGATTCTCCCGGTCCCCGGCTCCTCTGGCCTCTGCCGGTCCCTGAGCATTCAACCCCAGTGACAGTGATCTGCAGACGGGCGGCCGCCGTTGTCGGGGTCCACAGCCTAAACGCTGAGGAGCGATTGGGTACCGGGCGGCTCCCTGGGCGGCTCCCTTCCCTAGTCCACGGACCCTGACTAGGAGCTCCACCTTTGTGTGAACACTGAGTGGTTCCCCAGTCACGAGAGAGTAGAGCGTGGACCTTGCAGACATTGGGGTGGGGCAGACCATTGCCCGCGGGAACTGCAGTGGCTGGGGCGTTGGGCGAATGAGGGCACCGCTCCGCTCTCCCTATCCACTGTCTTTCTCACAGAGAGAGACAGAAGCCACCTCGGGAGAGGAAGAGGGGCAGCCCCCCCAGCGGAGCTAGCAAAATCCTGAACAATATGTGAAGGGCTCCCCCTAGTGACAGAGGAGGCAGCTTACCTGGCACTCACAGTGTGCCCCTATCCAGACTAAAGCTGAAAGAAGGGATCTTAAGGATTCATTCAGATGGGAAGGGCTCAGCGAAGGAACTCTAGGAGTATAAAGAATCAAGCTGAAACCATGCCCTCAAAGAGGATTACTAGTTCTCCACCAATTAACACAAAGCAGATTCCAAATAGCAACATGTCACAGGAAGAATTTCAAACATGGATCATAAATACGCTGAACATTATGCAAGAAAAAATGGATAATCAACACAAAGAAACCACAAAAAAGATCCAGGACTTGGAAGAAAAATTCACCAAAGAAATTGAAATACTGAAGAAAAATCAAACTGAACTCCTGGAAATGAAAAATTTATTCAAGGAGCTACAAAACACAGTGGAAAGTCTCAAGAGCAGGGTAGATCAAACAGAAGAAAGAATCTCAGAGATCGAAGATAACACTTTCCAATTAAATAAGGCAGTCACAGAGTTAAAACAAAGAAACATGAGAAATAATCATAGTCTACAAGAAATGTGGGATTATGTGAAGAAGCCTAACGTGAGAGTTATCGGCATTCCTGAGGGTGAAGAAGACAATAAGCAAGGGTTGAATAAAGTATCTGAAGATATAATTGAGGAAAATTTCCCAGGCCTTGCCAAATCTCTAGATACACAGGTTCAAGAAGCTCAAAGAACCTCTGAGAGATTCATACCAAATAGGAAGACACCACGTCATGTAGTTATCAGACTGACCAAAATATCCACTAACGAGGCCCTTCTTCAATCTGTAAGGAGAAAGAAACAAGTAACATACAAAGGAAAGCCCATCCGAATCACGCCAGATTTCTCAACTGAAACCTTACAAGCAAGAAGAGATTGGAGCCCCATTCTCACTCTTCTGAAACAGAATAATGCCCAGCCTAGAATCCTGTACCCAGATAAGCTCAGTTTTATATATGAAGGTGAAATTAAGACATTCTCAGATAAACAAAAATTCAGAGAATTCACCAAGACAAGAGCAGCTTTCCAAGAAGTATTCAAAACAGAGTTACACGTGGTCCAGCACAAGAAGGACCCTCGAATGTAACACTAATCAAGAGATAAATATGAAAACACAGTTATCATAATGGCTCAAGAGAGAAAACAGATCAATGAAATTCAACCCAACATGAGGAACAGCAATCTGTCTCGCTTATCAGTTCTCTCATTAAATGTGAATGGATTGAATTCCCCACTCAAGAGACATGGACTGGCCCAATGGATAAAAAAGATATAAGCCAAGTATCTGCTGTCTTCAGGAAACTCATCTAACCTGCAAGGATGCATTTAGACTGAAAATAAAAGGGTGGAAATCAATATTCCAAGCAAATGGAACCCAAAAGAAAGCTGGCGTGGCAGTTCTAATCTCCGATAACGTAGTTTTTAAATCAACAAAAGTAAAGAAAGACAAAGATGGTTACTATATACTGGTGAAGGGTACAATTCAACAAGAAGACATAACTATACTTAACATATATGCACCCGATCTAGGTGCACCCAGATTCATAAAGCAAACCCTACTTGATCTGAACCAAATGATAGATAACAACACTTTAGTAGCCAGAGATTTTAACACGCCACTGACAGTTCAAGACAGATCCTCCAAACAAAAAATAAACAAAGAAATATTGGACGTAAATAGAATGCTAGAACAAATGGGCCTGACTGACATCTACAGGACATTCTACCCAAATACCACTGAATATAAGTTCTTCTCATCAGCTCATGGGACATTCTCCAAGATTGACCATATCTTAGGACATAAAGAATGTCTTAAAAAATTTAAAAATATAGAAATAATACCATGCAGCTTCTCGGATCACAGTGGAATAAAAGTAACAATGAACCCTAACAGAAATCCTCATTTCTACTCAAAGTCATGGAAGCTAAATAACCTTCTCCTGAACAATCATTTTATAAATGAAGAAATCAAGTCAGAAATCAAAAGATTCTTTGAATTAAACGACAAAGGAGATACAACTTATCAAAATCTGTGGGACACAGCTAAAGCAGTCCTGAGAGGAAAATTTATTTCCATAAATGCCTATGCCAAAAAGACAGAAAACTTACAAACAGACAATCTAATGAATAGACTCAAAGAGCTGGAGAAGAAAGAAGAGACCAAACCCAAACCCAGCAGAAGGAAATTATTAAGATTAAATCAGAACTAAATGAAAAGGACCATAAGGGAGCATAAGGGAGATTAAACCAAACCATAACGGAGATTAATAAAACCAAAAGTTGGTTCTTTGAAAAAATAAACAAAATTGACACACTTCTGGCTAAACTAACCAAGAGCAGAAAAGAAAAATCTCTTATAACCTCGATCAGGAACACGAAAGGAGTAATCACGACTGATGCCACAGAGATACATGATATCATCTATGAATTCTACAAAAATCTTTATGCACACAAATTAGAAAACCTGGAGGAAATGGACAAATTCTTATAAACACACAGCCTTCCCAGGCTCAACCAGGAAGAAATAGAATTCCTGAATAGACCGATATCTAGATCTGAAATTGAAACAGCAATAAAAAACCTTCCCAAAAAGAAAAGCCCTGGACCAGATGGGTTCACACCTGAATTCTACCATACCTACAAAGAAGAACTGGTGCCCATCGTACATAAACTATTCTCCAATATAGAGAAGGATGGGATTCTCCCCAACACTTTTTACCAAGCCAACATAATCCTGATACCAAATCCAGGAAAGGATGCAACTAAAACAGAGAACTATAGACCAATTTCTCTTATGAATATAGATGCAAAAATTCTCAATAAAATTCTAACAAATCGAATCCAAGTGCTTATCAAAAAAATAATCCATCACGACCAAGTGGGCTTCATCCCAGAGATGCAGGGATGGTTTGACATATGGGAATGTAATTCATCACATAAATAGAAGCAAAAATAAAGATCAGATGATCCTCTCAATAGATGCAGAGAAAGCATTTGACAAAATTCAACACCCTTTTATGATAAGAACACTTAACAAAATAGGCATAGATGGGGCCTATATAAAAATGATACAAGCCATATACGACAAACCCTCAGCCAACATCATACTGAATGGGGAAAAACTGAAAGCATTCCCACTTCAAACTGGAACCAGACAAGGCTTACCACTGTCCCCATTACTTTTCTACATAGTATTGGAAGTCCTCGCAAGAGCTATCAGGCAAGAGAGCAGAATCAAGGGAGTTGAAATAGGGACAGAAGAGATCAAACTCTCACTCTTTGCTGATGATATGATGTTATATCTATAAAACCCCAAGGTTTCAACCAAGAGACTCCTGGAATTGATCAATGAATTCAGTAAAGTCTCAGGATACAAAATCAATACACACAAATCAGAGGCATTCATATATGCCAATAACAGTCAAATGGAAAACCAAATTAAGGACTCAATACCCTTCAAAATAGCAACAAAGAAAATAAAATACCTAGGAATTTATTTAACTAAGGAGGTAAAGGACCTCTATAGGGAGAACTATGAAACACTGAGGAAGGAAATTGCAGAACATGTAAATAGGTGGAAAACCATACCATGCTCATGGATCGGTAGAATCAACATTGTTAAAATGTCTATACTGCCCAAAGTTATCTACAGATTCAATGCAATCCTTATTAAATTACCAACATCTTTTTTCACAGACATAGAAAAAATAATTTTACGCTTTGTATGGAACCAGGGAAGACCCCGTTTAGCAAAAGCAATCTTAAACAACAAAAACAAAATGGGAAGTATTAATTTGCCAGACTTCAAACTATACTACAAGGCTGTGGTTCTTAAAACAGCCTGGTACTGGCACAAGTGCAGGGACACAGACCAGTGGAACAGAACAGAAAATCCCAATATAAAACCATCCTCATATAGCCATCTAATCTTTGACAAAGCAGACAAAAACATACTCTGGGGAAAAGATTCCTTATTTAATAAATGGTGCTGGGAAAACTGGATATCCACATGTAGAAGACTAAAACAGGACACATAACTCTCACCCCTCACAAAAATCAAATCACAGTGGTTAACAGACTTAAACCTAAGGTCAGAAACTATTAGAATTCTAGAAGAAAATGTAGGAAAGACTCTTACAGACATTGGCCTAGGCAAAGAATTTATGAAGAAGACCCCTAAAGCAATCACAGCAACAACAAAAATAAATAAATGGGACCTGATCAAATTAAAAAGCTTCTGCACAGCCAAAGAAACAGTCACGAGAGTGAATGGACAACCTACAGAATGGGAAAAAATTTTCGCATACTACACATCAGATAAAGGACTGATAACAAGAATCTATTTAGAACTCAGGAAAATCAGTAAGAAAAAATCAAACAACCCTATCAAAAAGTGGGCAAAGGACATAAATAGAAATTTTTCAAAAGAAGATATAAAAATGGCTAACAAACATATGAAAAAGTGTTCAACATCTCTAATCATCAGGGAAATGCAAATCAAAACCACAATGAGATATCACTTAACTCCAGTGGGAATGGCCTTTATCAAAAAGTCCC
Source organism: Eulemur rufifrons (assembly GCF_041146395.1). Taxonomy (NCBI): domain Eukaryota; kingdom Metazoa; phylum Chordata; class Mammalia; order Primates; family Lemuridae; genus Eulemur; species Eulemur rufifrons. Next base: position 25,802,573 of record NC_091007.1, on the reverse strand, counting down.
AAAACTATACATGTTGGTGTGGGTGTGGGGAGATAGGTACATTCATACACTGCTGGTGGGACTGTAAACTAGTGCAGCCCCTGTGGAAAGCAATGTGGAGATACCTTAAACAGATTCAAGTAGACCTACCATTCGATCCAGCAATTCCATTATTGGACATCTACCCAGAAGAACAAAAGTCATTCTATAAAAAAGACACCTGCACCTGAATGATTATAGCAGCACAATTCACAATCACAAAGATGTGGAAACAACCCAAATGCCCATCAATTCATGAATGGATTAGCAAAATGTGGTATATGTATACCATGGAATATTACTCAGCTATTAGAAATAATGGCGATATGGCATCTCTTTGGTTCTCCTGGAGAGAGCTGGATCCCATTCTATTAAGTGAAGTATCCCAAGAATGGAAAAATAAGCACCACATGTACTCACCAGCAAATTGGTTTCCCTGAGTGCACATTTGGGAACAACACCAATTGGGTATCGGACAGAGGTTGGGGCCGGGTGGAAGGGATGGGTGTATACCTACTTGATGAATGTGATGTGCACTGCCTGGGGAATGGACACCCTTCAAGTTCTAACTGGGGGGGATGGGGTGGGGGAGAGGAGGGGTGCACACCTACATGATGAATGTGATGTGCACTGACTAGGGAATGGACAAAATTGAAGCTCAGAATCGGGGGAAAGGGGAGGCATGGGGAATGTATATAGCCTGATCTTTTGTACCCCCATAATGAGCTAACAAACAAACAAACAAACAAAAAAGAATCGTTTGATTCATCAGCTGGGAATACACCATGGTTCTTTAAAGACCTCTATGCGTGGGCCCAGGTAACTGGCTAGTTCCAAGAAGTATGCCACAGAGCTTTTGAAATAACCACTACGTTGAGAATTATTTGCTAGTTTTTGCACCACCTTTCACCATAATTGTGATAAGGTTCGTCCGTGCCTCCTTCAACCCAAGATGGCTGGGGCGGACAAAACTATGCTGAGGCCTAGTTCACTTGGTGTTGCCGATAGTTGGTACTGGAGCCTGGCAAGAAGCCATGCTATTAAGAGTCATTCCACCATCCTTTCTCCATCATTTTAAAAGGCAGAACACCTTTTTCCAGTTATCATAAGAATGAGTTGCTGGAGGGGACGTTTTTGAGTGGGGTCGGGTGGTGCGTTGAGGGGAAGGCTCTCTGTCTGTCTGGTGGTTTGTCTTTATTATGCCCAAAGAGGAGAGGTGGGCATGTGTGTGGCAGGTGAAAAGTACGGATCCTGTTTCAGTCTTAGACTGAAACAGGATCCGCACTTTTCAGCCAGTTCCTTTACGAATCCTTTGATTCATCAGCTGGGAATCCACCATGGCTGTCGAGACCCCTCTATGTGTGGGCCCAGGTAACTGGCTAGTTCCAAGATGTATGCCGTAGAGCTTTTGAAATAACCACTACGTTGAGAATTGTTTGCCAGTTTTTGCAGCACCTTTGACCATAATTGTGATAAGGTTCATCTGTGCCTCCTTAAACCCAAGCAGGCTGCCACGGACAAAACTATGCTGAGGCCTAGCTCCCTTGGTGTACCGATACATTTTACTGGAGCCTGGCAAGAAGCCATTTTTTTTAAGTACAATTCCACCGTCTTTTCTCCATTATTTTAAAAGGCAGTGCACCTTTAGCCAGTTAGCATAAAGATGAGTCACTGGAGCGGCTTTTTGTGTGGGGTTGGGTGTGTGTGGGAGGGCAGGCCCTCTGTCAGTCCGGTGGTTTGTTTTTATTATTCCCAGAGAGGAGAAGCGGGCATGTATGTGGCAGGTGAAAACTTTGGATCCTGTTTCAGTCTGAAACAGTATCTCCGCTTTTGAGCCTGTTCCTTTTGGAATCCTTTAATTCATCAGTTGGGAATCCACCATGGTTCTCTAGACCTCCCTGAGCGTGGGCCCAGGTAACTGGCTAGTTCCAAGAAGTATGCCGCAGAGCTTTGGAAATAACCACTACATTGAGTATTATTTGCCAGTTTTTGCAGCAACTTTCACAATGATTGTGAAAAGGTTAGGCAGTGCATCCTGAAACCCAAGCTGGCTTCCACAGAAAAAACTACGGTTAGGCCAATCTCCCTTGGAGTTGCCGATAATTGGTACTGGTCCGTGGCAAGAAGCCATTTCTTTAAGTATCATTCCACCTTCCGTTCACAACCATTTTAAAAGGCAGAGCACCTATTGCCATTTAGCTTAAGGATGAGTCGCTGGAGGAAACGTTTTTGTGTGGGGTGGGAGAGGCAGAGCCAGGCCCTCTGTCAGTCCAGTGGTTTGTTTTTATTATCCCCGGAGAGGAGAAGTGGACATGTGTGTGGCAAGTGAAAAGTGTGGATCCTGTTTCAGTCTTAGACTGATACAGGATCGGCACTTTTCATCCTGTTCCTTTAAGAATCCTTTGCTTCATCAGCTGGGAATCCACCATAGTTCTCTACACCCCACTATGTGTGGGCCCACTTAACAGGCTAGTTCAAAGAAGTATGCCACAGAGCATTTGAAATAACCACTACCATGGAAATTATTTGCCAGCTTTTCCAGCACTTTTACCATAATTTTGATAAGGTTCATTTGTGCTTCCTTAAACCCTAGATGGCTTCCATGGACAAACCTATACTGAGGGTTCTCTCGCTTGGTGTTGCCAATACTTGGTACGGGAGTCTGACAAGAATCCAGTCTTTTAATTATCATTGCACCATCCTTTCTCCCTTATATTAAAAGGTGAGCAACTTTCGGCAGTTAGCATAAGGATGAGTCAACGGAGGGGATGTTTTTGGGTGGGATCGGGGTGGTTTGGGGGACAGTCCCTCTGTCAGTCTGGTTGTTTGTGTTTATTATGCCCAGACAAGGAAGTGGATATATTTGTGGCAGGTGAAATGTGCGGATCCTGTTTCAGTTAGACTGAAACAGTATCCGCACTTTTCAGCTGGTTCCATTAAAAATCCTTTGATTCATCAGCTGGGAATCCACCATGGTTCCTTAGAACCCTCCATGCATGGGCCCATGAACTGGCCTGTACCAAGATGTATGCTGCACAGCTTTTGAGATAAACACTACGTGTAGAATTATTTGCCAGTTTCTGCAGCACATATCACCATAATTGTGATAAGGATCGTCTGTGCCTCCTTAAACACAAGATGGCTGCCACGGAGAAAACTATGCTGAGGCCTAGGTCACTTGGATTTCACGACACTTGTTACTGGAGGCTGGAAGGAGGCCATTCTTTTAAGTATCATTCCACCATACTTTCCCCATTATTTTAAAATGCACGGAAACCTTTGCAAGTTAGCATAATAATTAGTAGCTGGAGGGGACATTTTTATTTGTGGGGTCGGTGTGGGTGGGGGGCGCAGGCCCTCTGTCAGTTCGCTGGATTGTTTTTATTTTCCCCAGACCGGAGAAGTGGGCATGTGTGTGGCAGGTGAAAAGTTCGGATCCCGTTTCTGTCTTAGACTGAAACAGAAACCGCACTTTTCACCCCGTTCCATTAAGAATCCCTTGCTTCATCAGCTGGGAATCCACCATGGGCCTCTAGACTGCTCTATGCGTGGGCCCAGTTAACTGGCTAGTTCAAAGAATTATGCCGCAGAGCTTTTCAAGTAACCACTACCATGAGAATTACTTGACCGCTTTTGCAGCACCTTTCACCATAATTGTGATAAGGTTCATCTGTGCCTCCTTAAACCCAAGATGGCTGCCAGGGACAAACGTGTGCTGAGGCCTAGGTGACTTGCTGTTGCGAATACTTGGTATGGGAGTCTGGCAATAAGCCAGTCTTTTAGGTATAATTCCACCATTCTATCTCCATTATTTTAAAAGGCAGAGGACGTATTGCCAGATAGCATAAGGATCAGTCGCTGGAGGGCACGATTTTGTGTGGGGTGGTGGGGGGCGGGGGCAGGCCATCTGTCAATCCGATGGGTTGTTTTTGTTATCCCTAGAGAGGAGAAGTGGGCATGTGTGTTGCAGGCAAAAAGTCAGAATCCTGTTTCAGTCAGGATCTGCACTTTTCAGCCTGTTCCTTTAAGAATCCTTAGATTCATCACCTTGGAATCCACCATGGTTCTCTAGACCCCTCTATGCGTGGGCCCAGGTAACTGGCTTCTTCCAAGAAGTATGCCACAGAGCTTTTGAATTAAACAGTACGTTGAGAATTATTTGCCGGGTTTTCAGCACGTTTCACCATAATTATGATAAAGTTTGTATGTGCCCCCTTAAACCCAACATGGCTGCCACGGGCATAACTATGCTGAGGCGTAGCTGACTTGGTGTTGCCTATTTTTGTTAGTGGAGACTGACAAGAAGCCATTCTTCTAAGTATCACTCCACCGTCCTTTCTCCATTGTTTAAAAATGCAGGGAAATTTTGCAAGTTAGCATAATAATTAGTAGCTGGAGGGGAATTTTTTTTGGGGGGATCTGCGTGGGTGGAAGGGGGGCAGGCCCTTTGTCAGTTCGCTGGTTTGTTTTTATTATCCCCAGAGAGGAAAAGTGGGCATGTGTGTGGCAGGTGAAAAGTGTGCGTCCTGTTTCAGTCTTAGACAGACACAGGATCTGCACTTTTCACCCCGTTCCATTAAGAATCCTTTGCTTCATCAGCTGGGAATCCACCATGGTTCTCTAGACCCCTCTTTTAGTGCACACAGAAAACTGCCTGGTTCCAAGAAGTTTTCCTCAGAGCTTTTGAAATAACCACTACTATGGAAATTATTTGCCAGCTTTTCCAGCACTTTTACCATAATTTTGATAAGGTTCATCTGTGCTTCCTAAAACCCTAGATGGCAGCCACGGACAAACCTATGCTGACACCTAGGTCACTTCCTGTTGCCAATAATTGGTATGGGAGTCTGGCAAAAGGCCAGTATTTTAAGTATAATTCCACCATCCTATCTTCATTATTTTAAAACGCAGAGGACCTTTCGCCAGATAGCATAAGGATGAGTCGCTGGAGGGGACCTTTTTGTGTACAGTGTTGGGGGGCGGGGGAGGACATCTGTCAATCGGATTGATTGTTTTTATTATCCCTAGAGAGGAGAAGTGGGCATGTGTGTTGCAGGCAAAAAGTGCATATAGTGTTTCAGTCTCAGACTGAAACAGGATCCGCACTTTTCAGCCTGTTCCTTTAAGAATCCTTTGATTCATCACCTGGGAATCCATCATGGTTCTCTAGACCCCTCTATGCGTGGGCCCAGAAAACTGCCGGGTTCCAAGAAGTATTCCACAGAGCTTTTGAAAAAACCACTACGTTGAGAATTATTTGCAGGTTTTGCAGCACCTTTCATCATAATTGTCATAAGGTTCGTCTCGAGATGGCTGCCATGGACAAAACTATGCTGAGGCCGAGCTCACTTTGTGTGGCCGATCCTTGGTACTGGAGACTGGAAAGAATACATTCTTTTAAGTATCATTTCACCATCCTTCTCCACTATTTTAAAAGTCAGAGCACCTTTTGGCAGTTAGAATAACAAGGAGTCGCTGGACGGGAAGTTTTTATGTGGGGTCTGGGGGCTGGTGCGGCAAGCCCTCCGCCAGTTCTGTGGTTTCTTTTTATTATCCCCAGAGAGGAGAAGTGGGCATGTGTTTGGCAGGTGAAAAGTGCAGATCCTGTTTCAGAGTATGAAACAGGATCCGCATGTTCATCCTGTTCCTTTAAGAATCCTTTGCTTCATCAGCTGGGAATCCACCATAGTTCTCTACACCGCACTATGCGTGGGCCCAGTTAACTGGCTAGTTCAAAGAAGTATGCCGCAGAGCTTTTGAAATAACCACTACCATGAGAATTATTTAACAGCTTTCGCAGCACCTTTTATTATAATTGTTATAAGGTTCATCTGTGTCTCCTTAAACCCAAGATGGCTGCCATGGACAAACCTATGCTGAGGCCTACGTCACTTGCTGTTGCCAATACTTGGTATGGGAATCTGGCAATAAGCCAGTCTTTTAGGTATAATTCTACCATCCTATCTCCAGTTTTTTAAAAGGCTTATGACCTTTCACCAGATAGCATAAGGACGAGTCACTGGAGCAGACTATTTTGTGTGGGGTGGTGGGGGCCGGGGGCAGGGCATCTGGAAATCCGATGGGCTGTTTTTGTTATCCCTAGAGATGAGAAGGGCGAATGTGTGTTGCAGGCAAAATGTGCGGATCCTGTTTCACACTTAGACTGAAACAGGATCTGCACTTTTGAGCCTGTTCCTTTAAGAATCCTTTGATTCATCACCTGGGAATCCACCATGGTTCTCTAGACCTCTCTTTGCATGGGCACAGGTAACTGGCTTGTTCCAAGAAGTATGCGACAGAGCTTTTGAATTAACCAGTACTTTTAGAATTGTCAGGTTTTTAGCATGTTTAACCGTAATTGTGATAACGTTTGAATGTGCCTCCTTAAACCCAAGATGGCTGCCACGGATATAAATATGCTGAGGCATAGCTGACTTGTTGATGCCTATTTTTGTTAGTGGAGACTGACAAGAAGACATTCTTCTAAGTATCATCCCACCATCATTTTTCCATTGCGTAAAAATGGAGGGAAATTTTGCAAGTTAGTATTATAATTAGATGTAGGGTACGTATTTTTTTTTCTTTTTTTGTGGGGTAGGAGTGGATGGGCGTTTCAGGCCCTCTGTGAGTTCGCTGGTTTTCTTTTATTATCCCCAGAGAGGACAAGTGGGCATGTGTTTGGCAGGTGAAAAGTGTGGATTCTATTTCAGAGAATTAAACAGGATCCACATGGTCATCCCATTCCTTTAAGAATCCTTTGCTTCATCAGCTGGGAATCCACCATGGTTCTATATACTCCTCTATGCGTTGGCACAGGTAACTGGCTTGTTCCAAGAAGTATGCCGCAGAGCTTTTCAATTAACCAGTACGTTGAAAATTATTTGCAGGTTTTCAGCATTTCACCCTAATTGTAATAACGTTTGTATGTGCCTCCTGAAACCCAAGATGGCTGCCACGGACATAACTATGCTGAGGTGTAGCCGACTTGGTGTTGCCTATTTTTGTCAGCGGAGACTAACAAGAAGCCATTCTAAGTATAAGCCCACCGTCATTTTTCCATTGTTAAAAAATGCAGGGAAATATTGCAAGTTAGCTTTATAATTAGTAGCTGGAGGGTACGTTTTTTTTTTTTTTTTCCGTCGGGTCGGTGTCGATGGGGGGGTCAGGCCCTCTATAAATTTGCTGGTTTGTTTTTATTATCCCCAGAGAGGGGAAGTCGGCATTTGATGGCAGCTGAAAAGTGCGGATACTCTTTCAGAGAATTAAACAGCATTCGCATGGTCATCCCGTTCCTTTAAGAATCCTGGAAGGTGCGGTGGCTCACGCCTGTAATCCTAGCACTCTGGGAGGCCGAGGCGGGTGGATCGCTCGAGGTCAGGAGTTCGAGACCAGCCTGAGCAAGAGCGAGACCCCGTCTCTACTAAAAATAGAAAGACATTATATGGACAAATAAAATCTATATAGAAAAAATTAGCCGGGCATAGTGGCGCATGCCTGTAGTCCCAGCTACTCGGGAGGCTGAGGCAGTAGGATCGTTTAAGCCGAGGAGTCTGAGGTTGCTGCGAACTAAGCTGACGCCACGGGACTCACTCTAGCCTGGGCAACAAATTGAGACTCTGTCTCAACAAAAAAAAAAAAAAAAAAAAAAAAAAAGAATCCTTTGCTTCATCAGCTGGGTATCCACCATGGTTCTATATACTCCTCTATGCGTAGGCACAGGTACCTGGCTTGTTCCAAGAAGTATGCCGCAGAGCTTTTCAATTAACCACTACGTTGAAAATTATTTGCAGGTTTTCAGCGTTTCACCATAATTGTGATAAGGTTTGTATGTGCCTGCTGAAACCCAAGATGGCTGCCACGGACATAACTATTCTGAGGCGTAGCTCACTTGGTGTTTCCTATTTTTGTCAGTGGAGACTGACAAGAAGCCATTCTTTTAAGTATAATCCCACCATGATTTTTCCATTGTTTAAAAATGCAGGGAAATTGTGCAAGTTAGCATTATAATTAGTAGCTGGAGGGTACTTTTTTTTTTTTTGTGGTGTCGGTGTGGATGGGGGTGCAAGGCCCTCTAGATGTTCGCTGGTTTGTTTTTATTATCCCCAGAGAGGAGAAGTGGGCATGTTGTTGGCAGGTGAAAAGTGCAGATTCTGTTTGAAAGAATTAAACAGGATCCGCATGGTCATCCGCTTCCTTTATGAATCCTTTGCTTCATCAGCTGGGAAACCACCATGGTTCTATATACTCCCGTATGGGTGGGCACAGGTGACTGGCTTGTTCCAAGAAGTATGCCACAGAGGTTTTCAAATAAAAAGTACATTGAAAATTATTTCCAGGTGTTCAGCGTTTCATCATAATTGCGACAACGTTTGTATGTGCCTTGAAACCCAAGATGGCTGCCACAGACATAACTATGCCGAGGCGTAGCTGACTTGGTTTTGCCGATTTTTGTTAGTGGAGACTGACAAGAAGCCATTCTTCTAAGTATCATGCTGCCATCATTTTTCCGTTGGTTAAAAATGAAGGGAAATTTTGGAACTTAGCATTATAATTAGTAGCTGGAGGGTACGGTTTTCTTTGTGTGTGTGGTCGATGTGGATGGGGGGGTCAGGCCCTCTGTCAGTTCGCTGGTTAGTTTTTATTATCCCCAGAGAGGAGAAGTGGGCATGTGTTTGGCAGGTGAAAAGGGCAGATTCTGTTTCAGAGAATTAACGATGATCCCCATGGTCATCCCGTTCCTTTAATAATCCTTTACTTCATCAGCTGGAAATCCACCATGGTTCTATATACTCCTCTTTGCGTGGGAACAGGTAACTGGCTTGTTCCAAGAAGTATGCCGCAGAGCTTTTCAATTAACGAGTACGTTGAAAATTATTTGCAGGTGTTCAGCGTTTCACCATAATTGTGATAACGTTTGTTTGTGCCTCCTGAAACCCAAGATGGCTGCCACGAACATAACGATGCTGAGGCGTAGCTGACTTGGTTTTGCCTATTTTTGTTAGTGGAGACTGACAAGAATCCATTCTTCTAACTCTCATCTCACCATCATTTTTCCATTGTTTAAAAATGCAGGAAAATTTTGCAAGTTAGCATTATAATTAGTAGCTGGAGGGTACTTTTTTTTTGGGGGGGGTCAGTGTTGATGGGTTGGTCAGGCCATCTGTCAATTCACTGGTTTGTTTTCATTATCCCCAGAGAGGAGAAGTGGGCATGTGTTTGGCAGGTGAAAAGTGCGGATTCTGTTTCAGAGAATTAAACAGGTTCCGCATGGTCATCTCATTCCTTTAAGAATCCTTTGCTTCATCAGCTGGGATTCCACCATGTTTCTATATACTCCTCTATGCGTGGGCACAGGTACCTGGCTTGTTCCAAGATGTATGCCGCAGAGATTTTCAATTAACCACTACGTTGAAAATTATTTGCAGGTTTTCAGCGTTTCACCATAATTTTGATAACGTTTGTATGTGCCTCCTGAAACCCAAGAAGGCTGCGACGGACATAACTATGCTGAGGAGTAGCTGACTTGGTGTTGCCTATTTTTGTCAGTGGAGACTGACAAGAATCCATTCTTCTAAGTATCATCTCACCATCATTTTTCCATTGTTTAAAAATGCAGGATAATTTTGCAAGTTAGCATTATAATTAGTAGCTGGAGGCTACGGTGTTTTTTTTTTTTTTCCTGTGGGGTCGGTGTGGATGTGTTGGTCAGGCCCTCTGTCAGTTCGCTGGTTTGTTTTTATTATCCCCAGAGAGGAGAAGTGGGTATTAGTATGGCAGGTGAAAACTGCGGATCTGTTTCAGAGAATTAAACAGGATCCGCATGGTAATCCCGTTCCATTAAGAATCCTTTGCTTCATGAGCTGGGAATCCACCATGGTTCTATATACTTCTCTATGCGTGGGCACAGGAAACTGGCTTGTTCGAAGAAGTATGCCTCAGAGCTTTTCAATTAACCAGTATGTTGAAAATACTTTGCAGGTTTTCAGCGTTTCACCATAATTGTGATGACGTATGTGCCTAATGAAACCAAATATGGCTGCTACGGACATAACTATGCTGAGGCGTAGCTGACTTGGTGTTGCCTATTTTTGTCAGTGGAGACTGACAAGAAGCCATTCTTCTAAGTATCATCCCACCATCATTTCTGCATTGTTTAAAAATGCAGGGAAATTTTGCAAATTGGCATTATAATTAGTAGCTGGAGGGTACTTCTTTTTTTTGGGGTCGGTCAGGATGGGTGTTCCGGCCCTCTGTCAGATCGCTGGTTTGTTTTTATTATCCCTTGAGAAGAGTAGTGGGCATGTGTTTGGCAGGTGAAAATTGCGGATTCTGTTTCAGAGAATTAAACAGGATCCGCATGGTCATCTCCTTCCTTTAAGAATCCTTTGCTTCATCAGCTGGGATTCCACCATGTTTCTATATACTCCTCTATGCGTGGGCACAGGTACCTGGCTTGTTCCAAGAAGTATGCTGGAGAGTTTTCAAATTAACCAGTACGTTGAAAATTATTTGCAGGTTTTCAGCGTTTCACCATAATTTTGATAACGTTTGTATGTGCCTACTGAAACCCAAGAAGGCTGCGACGGACATAACTATGCTGAGGAGTAGCTGACTTGGTGTTGCCTATTTTTGTTAGTGGAGACAGACAAGAAGCCATTCTTCTAAGTATCATCCCACCACCATTTTTCCATTGTTTTAAAAGGCAGGGAAATTTTGCAAGTTAGCATTATAATTAGTAGCTGGAGGGTACGGTTTTTTTTTTTGTGTGTGGTCGATGTGGATGGAGGAGTCAGGCCCTCTGTCAGTTCGCTGGTTAGTTTTTATTATCCCCAGAGAGGAGAAGTGGGCATGTGTTTGGCAGGTGAAAAGTTCGGATTCTGTTTCAGAGAATGAAACAGGATCCGCATGCTCATCCCGTTCCTTTAGGAAACTTTTGCTTCATCAGCTGGGAATCCACCATAGTTCTATATACTCCTCTATGTTTGGGGACAGGTAACTGGCTTGTTCCAAGAAGTATGCCGCAGAGCTTTTCAATTAACCACTACGTTGAAAATTATTTGCAGGTGTTCAGCATTTCACCATAATTGTGATAACGTTTGTTTGTGCCTCCTGAAACCCAAGAAGGCTGCGACGGACATAACTATGCTGAGGAGCAGCTGACTTGGTGTTGCCTATTTTTGTTAGTGGAGACTGACAAGAAGCCATTCTTCTAAGTATCATCCCATCACCATTTTTCCATTGTTTTTAAATGCAGGGAAATTTTGCAAGTTAGCATTATAATTAGTAGCTGGAGGGTACGTTTCTTTTGTGTGTGTGTGGTCGATGTGGATGGGGGTTCAGGCCCTCTGTCAGTTCGCTGGTTAGTTTTTATTATCCCCAGAGAGGAGAAGTGGGCATGTGTTTGGCAGGTGAAAAGGGCGGATTCTGTTTCAGAGAATTAACGATGATCCCCATGGTCATCCCATTCCTTTAATAATCCTTTACTTCATCAGCTGGAAATCCACCATGGTTCTATATACTCCTCTTTCCGTGGGAACAGGTAACTGGCTTGTTCCAAGAAGTATGCCGCAGAGCTTTTCAATTAAACAGTACGTTGAAAATTATTTGCAGGTGTTCAGCGTTTCACCATAATTGTGATAACGTTTGTTTGTGCCTCCTGAAACCCAAGAAGGCTGCGACGGACATAACTATGCTGAGGAGTAGCTGACTTGGTGTTGCCTATTTTTGTTAGTGGAGACTGACAGGAAGCCATTCTTCTAAGTATCATCCCACCACCATTTTTCCATTGTTTTAAAATGCAGGGAAATTTTGCAAGTTAGCATTATAATTAGTAGCTGGATGGTACGGTTTTTTTTTGTGTGTGTGGTCGATGTGGATGTGTTGGTCAGGCCCTCTGTCAGTTCGCTGGTTTGTTTTTATTATCCCCAGAGAGGAGAAGTGGGTATTAGTATGGCAGGTGAAAACTGCGGATCTGTTTCAGAGAATTAAACAGGATCCGCATGGTAATCCTGTTCCTTTAAGAATCCTTTGCTTCATGAGCTGGGAATCCACCATGGTTCTATATACTTCTCTATGCGTGGGCACAGGAAACTGGCTTGTTCCAAGAAGTATGCCTCAGAGCTTTTCAATTAACCAGTATGTTGAAAATCCTTTGCAGGTTTTCAGCGTTTCACCATAATTGTGATAACGTGTGTCTGTGCCTACTGAAAACAAATATGGCTGCTACGGACATAACTATGCTGAGGCGTAGCTGACTTGGTGTTGCGTATTTTTGTCAGTGGAGACTGACAAGAAGCCATTCTTCTAAGTATCATCCCACCATCATTTCTCCATTGTTTAAAAATGCAGGGAAATTTTGCAAATTGGCATTATAATTAGTAGCTGGAGGGTACTTTTTTTTTTTGTGGGGTTGTTCAGGATGGGTGTTCAGGCCCTCTGTCAGATCGCTGGTTTGTTTTTATTATCGCCAGAGAAGAGTAGTGGGCATGTGTTTGGCAGGTGAAAAGTGCAGATTCTGTTTCAGAGAATTAAACAGGATCTGCATGGTCATCTCATTCCTTTAAGAATCCGTTGCTTCATCAGCTGGGATTCCACCATGTTTCTATATACTCCTCTATGCGTGGGCACAGGTACCTGGCTTGTTCCAAGAAGTATGCTGGAGAGTTTTCAAATTAACCAGTACGTTGAAAATTATTTGCAGGTTTTCAGCGTTTCACCATAATTTTGATAACGTTTGTATGTGCCTCCTGAAACCCAAGAAGGCTGCCACGGACATAACTATGCTGAGGAGTAGCTGACTTGGTGTTCCCTATTTTTGTTAGTGGAGACAGACAAGAAGCCATTCTTCTAAGTATCATCCCACCACCATTTTTCCATTGTTTTAAAATGCAGGGAAATTTTGCAAGTTAGTATTATAATTAGTAGCTGGAGGGTACTTTTTTTTTTGTGGGGTAGGTGTGGATGGGGGTGCAAGGCCCTCTAGATGTTCGCTGGTTTGTTTTTATTATCCCCAGAGAGGAGAAGTGGGCATGTTGTTGGCAGGTGAAATGTGCGGATTCTGTTTCAAAGAATTAAACAGGATCCGCATGGTCATCCGCTTCCTTTAAGAATTCTTTGCTTCATCACCTGGGAAACCACCATGGTTCTATATACTCCCATATGGGTGGGCACAGGTTACTGGCTTGTTCCAAGAAGTATGCCACAGAGATTTTCAAATAAAAAGTACATTGAAAATTATTTGCAGGTGTTCAGCGGTTCATCATAATTGCGACAACGTTTGTATGTGCCTTGAAACCCAAGATGGCTGCCAAAGACATAAATATGCTGAGGCGTAGCTGACTTGGTTTTGCCGATTTTTGTTAGTGGAGACTGACAAGAAGCCATTCTTCTAAGTATCATCCCACCACCATTTTTCCATTGTTTTAAAATGCAGGGAAATTTTGCAAGTTAGCATTATAATTAGTAGCTGGAGGGTACGGTTTTTTTGTGAGTGTGTGGTCGATGTGGATGTGTTGGTCAGGCCCTCTGTCAGTTCGCTGGTTAGTTTTTATTATCCCCACAGAGGAGTTGTGGGCATGTGTTTGGCAGGTGAAAAGGGCAGATTCTGTTTCAGAGAATTAACGATGATCCCCATGGTCATCCCGTTCCTTTAATAATCCTTTACTTCATCAGCTGGAAATCCACCATGGTTATATATACTCCTCTTTGCGTGGACCAGGTAAGTGGCTTGTTCCAAGAAGTATGCTGCAGAGCTTTTCAATTAACCAGTACTTTGAAAATTATTTGCAGGTGTTCAGCGTTTCACCATAATTGTGATAACGTTTGTTTGTGCATCCTGAAACCCAAGATGGCTGCCACGAACATAACGATGCAGACTCGTAGCTGACTTGGTTTTGCCTATTTTTGTTAGTGGAGACTGACAAGAATCCATTCGTCTAAGTATCATCTCACCATCATTTTTCCATTGTTTAAAAATGCAGGAAAATTTTGCAAGTTAGCATTATAATTAGTAGGTGGAGGCTACGGTGTTTTTTTTTTTATTTTCCTATGGGGTCGGTGTGGATGTGTTGGTCAGGCCCTCTGTCAGTTCGATGGTTTGTGTTTATTATCCCCATAGAGGAAAAGTGGGCATTAGTATGGCAGGTGAAAACTGCGGATCTGTTTCAGAGAATTAAACAGGATCCGCATGGTAATCCCGTTCCTTTAAGAATCCTTTACTTCATGAGCTGGGAATCCACCATGGTTCTATATACTTCTCTATGCGTGGGCACAGGAAACTGGCTTGTTCCAAGAAGTATGCCTCAGAGCATTTCAATTAACCAGTATGTTGAAAGTCCTTTGCAGGTTTTCAGCGTTTCACCATAATTGTGATAACGTGTGTATGTGTATCCTGAAACCCAATATGGCTGCCAAGGACATAAGTATTCTGAGGCGTAGCTGACTTCGTGATGCCTATTTTTGTTAGTGGAGACTGACAAGAAGCCATTCTTCTAAGAAGCATCCCACCATCATTTTTCCATTGTTTAAAAATGCAGGGAAATTTTGCAAATTGGCATTATAATTCGTAGCTGGTGGGTACTTTTTTTTTGTGGGGTCGGACAGGATGGGTGTTCAGGCCCTCTGTCAGATCGCTGGTTTGTTTTTATTATCCCCAGAGAAGAGTAGTGGGCATGTGTTTGGCAGGTGAAAAGCGCGGATTCTGTTTCAGAAAATTAAACAGGATCCGCATGGTCATCTCATTCCTTTAAGAATCCTTTGCTTCATCAGCTGGGATTCCACCATGTTTCTATATACTCCTCTATGCGTGGGCACAGGTACCTGGCTTGTTCCAAGAAATATGCTGGAGAGTTTTCAAATTAACCAGTACGTTGAAAATTATTTGCAGGTTTTCAGCGTTTCACCATAATTTTGATAACGTTTGTATGTGCCTCCTGAAACCCAAGAAGGCTGCGACGGACATAACTATGCTGAGGAGTAGCTGACTTGGTGTTGCCTATTTTTATTAGTGGAGACAGACAAGAAGCCATTCTTCTAAGTATCATCCCACCACCATTTTTCCATTGTTTTAAAATGCAGGGAAACTTTGCAAGTTAGCATTATAATTAGTAGCTGGGGGCTACGGTGTTTTTTTTTTTTTTTTTTCCTCTGGGGTCGGTGTGGATGTGTTGGTCAGGCCCTCTGTCAGTTTGCTGGTTAGTTTTTATTATCCCCAGAGAGGAGAAGTGGGCATGTGTTTGCAGGTGAAAAGTGCGGATTCTGTTTCAGAGAATTAAACAGGATCCGCATGGTCATCTCATTCCCTTGAGAGTCCTTTGCTTCATCAGCTGGGATTCCACCATGTTTCTATATACTCCTCTATGCGTGGGCACAGGTACCTGGCTTGTTCCAAGAAGTATGCCGCAGAGATTTTCAAGTAACCACTACGTTGAAAATTATTTGCAGGTTTTCAGCGTTTCACCATAATTTTGATAACGTTTGTATGTGCCTCCTGAAACCCAAGAAGGCTGCCACGGACATAACTATGCTGAGGAGTAGCTGACTTGGTGTTGCCTATTTTTGTTAGTGAAGACAGACAAGAAGCCATTCTTCTAAGTAACATCCCACCACCATTTTTGCATTGTTTTAAAATGCAGGGAAATTTTGCAAGTTAGCATTATAATTAGTAGCTGGAGGGTACGGTTTTTTTTTGTTTGTGGTCGAGTGGATGGGGGGATCAGGTCCTCTGTCAGTTCGCTGGTTAGTTTTTATTATCCCCAGAGAGGAGAAGTGGGCATGTGTTTGGCAGGTGAAAAGGGCGGATTCTGTTTCAGAGAATTAACGATGATCCCCATGCTCATCCCGTTCCTTTAATAATCCTTTACTTCATCAGCTGGAAATCCACCATGGTTCTATATACTCCTGTTTGCGTGGGCATAGGTAACTGGCTTGTTCCAAGATGTATGCCGCAGAGCTTTTCAATTAACCACTACGTTGAAAATTATTTGCAGGTGTTCAGGGTTTCACCATAATTGTGATAACGTTTGTTTGTGCCTCCTGAAACCCAAGAAGGCTGCGACGGACATAACTATGCTGAGGAGTAGCTGACTTGGTGTTGCCTATTTTTCTTAGTGGAGACTGACAGGAAGCCATTCTTCTAAGTATCATCCCACAACAATTTTTCCATTGTTTTAAAATGCAGGGAAATTTTGCAAGTTAGCATTATAATTAGTAGCTGGAGGGTACGGTTTTTTTTTTGTGTGTGGTCGATGTCGATGAGGGGGTCAGGCCCTCTGTCAGTTCGCTGGTTAGTTTTTATTATCCCCAGAGAGGAGAAGTGGGCATGTGTTTGCCAGGTGAAAAAGGTGGATTCTGTTTCAGAGAATTAACGGTGATCCCCATGGTCATCCCATTCCTTTAATAATCCTTTACTTCATCAGCTGGAAATCCACCATGGTTCTATATACTACTCTTTGCGTGGGAACAGGTAACTGGGTTGTTCCAAGAAGTATGCCGCAGAGCTTTTCAATTAACCACTACGTAGAAAATTATTTGCAGGTGTTCAGCGTTTCACCATAATTGTGATAACGTTTGTTTTTGCCTCCTGATACCCAAGATGGCTGCCACGAACATAACTATGCTGAGGCGTAGCTGACTTGGTTTTGCCTATTTTTGTTAGTGGAGACTTACAAGAATCCATTCGTCTAAGTATCATCTCACCATCATTTTTCCATTGTTTAAAAATGCAGGAAAATTTTGCAAGTTAGCATTATAATTAGTAGCTGGAGGCTACGGTGTTTTTTTTTTTTTCCTGTGGGGTCGGTGTGGATGTGTTGGTCAGGCCGTCTGTCAGTTCGCTGGTTTGTTTTTATTATCCCCAGAGAGGAGAAGTGGGTATTAGTATGGCAGGTGAAAACTGCGGATCTGTTTCAGAGAATTAAACAGGATCCGCATGGTAATCCCGTTGCTTTAAGAATCCTTTGCTTCATGAGCTGGGAATCCACCATGGTTCTATATACTTCTCTATGCGTGGACACAGGAAACTGGCTTGTTCCAAGAAGTATGCCTCAGAGCTTTTCAATTAACCAGTATGTTGAAAATCCTTTGCAGGTTTTCAGCGTTTCACCATAATTGTGATAACGTGTGTATGTGTCTCCTGAAACCCAATATGGCTGCCAAAGACATAAGAATGCTGAGGCGTAGCTGACTTCGTGTTGCCTATTTTTGTTAGTGGAGACTGACAAGAAGCCATTTTTCTAAGTATCATCCCACCATCATTTTTCCATTGTTTAAAAATGCAGAGAAATTTTGCAAGTTAGCATTATAATTAGTAGCTGGAGGGTACTTTTTTTTTTTTTTTGTCGGGTCAGTGTGGATGGGTTTGTCAGGCCATCTGTCAATTCACTGGTTTGTTTTTATTGTCCCCAGAGAGGAGAAGTGGGCATGTGTTTGGCAGGTGAAAAGTGCGGATTCTGTTTCAGAGAATTAAACATGATCCGCATGGTCATCTCATTCCTTTAAGAGTCCTTTGCTTCATCAGCTGGGATTCCACCGTGTTTCTATATACTCCTCTATGCGTGGGCACAGGTACCTGGCTTGTTCCAAGAAGTATGCCGCAGAGATTTTCAAGTAACCACTACGTTGAAAATTATTTGCAGGTTTTCAGCGTTTCACCATAATTTTGATAACGTTTGTATGTGCCTCCTGAAACCCAAGAAGGCTGCCACGGACATAACTATGCTGAGGAGTAGCTGACTTGGTGTTGCCTATTTTTGTTAGTGAAGACAGACAAGAAGCCATTTTCTAAGTATCATCCCACCACCATTTTTGCATTGTTTTAAAATGCAGGGAAATTTTGCAAGTTAGCATTATAATTAGTAGCTGGAGGGTACGGCTTTTTTTTTGTTTGTGGTCGAGTGGATGGGGGGATCAGGTCCTCTGTAAGTTCGCTGGTTAGTTTTTATTATCCCCAGAGAGGAGAAGTGGGCATGTGTTTGGCAGGTGAAAAGGGCGGATTCTGTTTCAGAGAATTAAACAGGATCCGCATGGTCATCTCATTCCTTTAAGAATCCTTTGCTTCATCAGCTGGGATTCCACCATGTTTCTATATACTCCTCTATGCGTGGGCACAGGTACCTGGCTTGTTCCAAGAAGTATGCTGGAGAGTTTTCAAATTAACCAGTACGTTGAAAATTATTTGCGGGTTTTCAGCGTTTCACCATAATTTTGATAACGTTTGTATGTGCCTCCTGAAACCCAAGAAGGCTGCGACGGACATAACTATCCTGAGGAGTAGCTGACTTGGTGTTGCCTATTTTTGTTAGTGGAGACAGACAAGAAGCCATTCTTCTAAGTATCATCCCACCACCCTTTTTCCATGTTTTAAAAGGCAGGGAAATTTTGCAAGTTAGCATTATAATTAGTAGCTGGAGGGTACGGTTTTTTTTTTTGTCTGGTCGATGTGGATGGGGGGGTCAGGCCCTCTGTCAGTTCGATCATTAGTTTTTATTATCCCCAGAGAGGAGAAGTGGGCATGTGTTTGGCAGGTGAAAAGGGCGGATTCTGTTTCAGAGAATTAACGATGATCCCCATGGTCATCCCGTTCCTTTAATAATCCTTTACTTCATCAGCTGGAAATCCACAATGGATCTATATACTCCTCCTTGCGTGGGAACAGGTAACTGGCTTGTTCCAAGAAGTATGCCGCAGAGCTTTTCAATTAACCACTACGCTGAAAATTATTTGCAGGTGTTCAGCGTTTCACCATAATTGTGATAACGTTTGTTTGTGCCTCCTGAAACCCAAGAAGGCTGCGATGGACAAAACTATGCTGAGGCGTAGCTGACTTGGTTTTGCCTATTTTTGTTAGTGGAGACTGACAAGAATCCATTCTTCTAAGTATCATCTCACCATAATTTTTCCATTGTTTAAAAATGCAGGAAAATTTTGCAAGTTAGCATTATAATTAGTAGCTGGAGGGTACGGTTTTTTTTTGTGTGTGTGGTCGATGTGGATGTGTTGGTCAGGCCCTCTGTCAGTTCACTGGTTTGTTTTTATTATCCCCAGAGAGGAGAAGTGGGTATTAGTATGGCAGGTGAAAACTGCGGATCTGTTTCAGAGAATTAAACAGGATCCGCATGGTAATCCCATTCCTTTAAGAATCCTTTGCTTCATGAGATGGGAATCCACCATGGTTCTATATACTTCTCTATGCGTGGGCACAGGAAACTGGCTTGTTCCAAGAAGTATGCCTCAGATCTTTTCAATTAACCGGTATGTTGAAAATCCTTTGCAGGTTTTCAGCATTTCACCATAATTGTGATAACGTGTGTATGTGCCTACTGAAACCAAATATGGCTGCTACGGACATAACTATGCTGAGGCGTAGCTGACTTGGTGTTGCTTATTTTTGTCAGTGGAGACTGACAAGAAGCCATTCTTCTAAGTATCATCCCACCATCATTTCTCCATTGTTTAAAAATGCAGGGAAATATTGCAAATTGGCATTATAATTAGTAGCTGGAGGGTACTTTTTTTTTTTGTGGGCTCGGTGAGGATGGGTGTTCAGGCCCTCTGTCAGATCGCTGGTTTGTTTTTATTATCCCCAGAGAAGAGTAGTGGGCATGTGTTTGGCAGGTGAAAAGTGCGGATTCTGTTTCAGAGAATTAAACAGGATCCGCATGGTCATCTCATTCCTTTAAGAATCCTTTGCTTCATCAGCTGGGATTCCACCATGTTTCTATATACTCCTCTATGCGTGGGCACAGGTACCTGGCTTGTTCCAAGAAGTATGCTGGAGAGTTTTCAAATTAACCAGGACGTTGAAAATTATTTGCGGGTTTTCAGCGTTTCACCATAATTTTGATAACGTTTGTATGTGCCTTCTGAAACCCAAGAAGGCTGCGACGGACATAACTATGCTGAGGAGTAGCTGACTTGGTGTTGCTTATTTTTGTTAGTGGAGACAGACAAGAAGCCATTCTTCTAAGTATCATCCCACCACCATTTTTCCATTGTTTTAAAATGCAGGGAAATTTTGCAAGTTAGCATTATAATTAGTAGCTGGAGGGTACGGTTTTTTTTTGTGTGTGTGGTCGATGTGGATGGGGGAGTCAGGCCCTCTGTCAGTTCGCTGGTTAGTTTTTATTATCTCCAGAGAGGAGAAGTGGGCATGTGTTTGGAAGGTGAAAAGGGCGGATTCTGTTTCAGAGAATTAACGATGATCACCATGGTCATCCCGTTCCTTTAATAATCGTTCACTTCATCAGCTGGAAATCCACCATGGTTCTATATACTCCTCTTTGCGTGGGAACAGGTACCTGGCTTGTTCCAAGAAGTATGCCGCAGAGCTTTTCAATTAACCACTACGTTGAAAATTATTTGCAGGTGTTCAGCGTTTCACCATAATTGTGATAACGTTTGTTTATGCCTCGTGAAACCCAAGAAGGCTGCGATGGACATAGCTATGCTGAGGCGTAGCTGACTTGGTGCTGCCTATTTTTGTTAGTGGAGACTGACAAGAAGCCATTCTTCTAAGTATCATCCCACCACGATTTTTCCATTGTTTTAAAATGCAGGGAAATTTTGCAAGTTAGCAATATTATTAATAGCGGGAGGGTACGGTTTTTTTTTTTTGTGTGTGGTCGATGTGGATGGGGGGATCAGGCCCTCTGTCAGTTCGCTGGTTAGTTTTTATTATCCCCAGAGAGGAGAAATGGGCATGTGTTTGGCAGGTGAAAAGGGCGGATTCTGTTTCAGAGAATTAACGATGATCCCCATGGTCATCCCGTTCCTTTAATAATCCTTTACTTCATCAGCTGGAAATCCACCATGGTTCTATATACTCCTCTTTGTGTGGGAACAGGTAACTGGCTTGTTCCAAGAAGTATGCCGCAGAGCTTTTCATTTAACCACTAAGTTGAAAATTATTTTCAGGTGTTCAGCGTTTCACCATAATTGTGATAACGTTTGTTTGTGCCTCCTGAAACCCAAGAAGTCTGCGAAGGATATAACTATGCTGAGGAGTAGCTGACGTGGTGTTGCCTATTTTTGTTAGTGGAGACTGACAAGAATCCATTCTTCTAAGTATCATCTCACCATCATTTTTCCATTGTTTAAAAATGCAGGAAAATTTTGCAAGTGAGCATTATAATTAGTAGCTGGAGGCTACGGTGTTTTTTGTTTTATTTTCCTGTGGGGTCGGTGTGGATGTGTTGGTCAGGCCCTCTGTCAGTTCGCTGGTTTGTTTTTATTATCCCCAGAGAGGAGAAGTGGGTATTAGTATGGCAGGTGAAAACTGCGGATCTGTTTCAGAGAATTAAACAGGATCCGCATGGTAATCCTGTTCCTTTAAGAATCCTTTGCTTCATGAGCTGGGAATCCACCATGGTTCTATATACTTCTCTATGCGTGGGCACAGGAAACTGGCTTGTTCCAAGAAGTATGCCTCAGAGCTTTTCAATTAACCAGTATGTTGAAAATCCTTTGCAGGTTTTCAGCGTTTCACCATAATTGTGATAACGTGTGTATGTGCCTACTGAAACCAAATATGGCTGCTACGGACATAACTATGCTGAGGCGTAGCTGACTTGGTGTTGCGTATTTTTGTCAGTGGAGACTGACAAGAAGCCATTCTTCTAAGTATCATCCCACCATCATTTCTCCATTGTTTAAAAATGCAGGGAAATTTTGCAAATTGGCATTATAATTAGTAGCTGGAGGGTACTTTTTTTTTTTGTGGGGTTGTTCAGGATGGGTGCTCAGGCCCTCTGTCAGATCGCTGGTTTGTTTTTATTATCCCCAGAGAAGAGTAGTGGGCATGTGTTTGGCAGGTGAAAAGTGCGGATTCTGTTTCAGAGAATTAAACAGGATCCGCATAATCATCTCATTCCTTTAAGAATCCTTTGCTTCATCAGCTGGGATTCCACCATGTTTCTATATACTCCTCTATGCGTGGGCACAGGTACCTGGCCTGTTCCAAGAAGTATGCTGGAGAGTTTTCAAATTAACCAGTACGTTGAAAATTATTTGCAGGTTTTCAGCGTTTCACCATAATTTTGATAACGTTTGTATGTGCCTCCTGAAACCCAAGAAGGATGCGACGGACATAACTATGCTGAGGAGTAGCTGACTTGGTGTTGCCTATTTTTGTTAGTGGAGACAGACAAGAAGCCATTCTTCTAAGTATCATCCCACCACGATTTTTCCATTGTTTTAAAAGGCAGGGAAATTTTGCAAGTTAGCATTATAATTAGTAGCTGGAGGGTACGTTTTTTTTTGTGTGTGATCGATGTGGATGGGGGGGTCAGGCCCTCTGTCAGTTCGATCGTTAGTTTTTATTATCCCCAGAGAGTAGAAGTGGGCATGTGTTTGGCAGGTGAAAAGGGCGGATTCTGTTTCAGAGAATTAACGATGATCCCCATGGTCATCCTGTTCCTTTAATAATCCTTTACTTCATCAGCTGTAAATCCACCATGGTTCTATATACTCCTCTTTGCGTGGGAACAGGTAACTGGCTTGTTCCAAGAAGTATGCCGCAGAGCTTTTCAATTAACCACTACGTTGAAAATTATTTGCAGGTGTTCAGCGTTTCACCATAATTGTGATAACGTTTGTTTGTGCCTCCTGAAACCCAAGAAGGCTGCGACGGACATAACTATGCTGAGGAGTAGCTGACTTGGTGTTGCCTATTTTTCTTAGTGGAGACTGACAAGAAGCCATTCTTCAAAGTATCATCCCACCACCATTTTTCCATTGTTTTAAAATGCAGGGAAATTTTGCAAGTTAGCATTATAATTAGTAGCTGGAGGGTATGGTTTTTTTTTGTGTGTGTGGTCGATGTGGATAGGGGGATTAGGCCCTCTGTCAGTTCGCTGGTTAGTTTTTATTATCCCCAGAGAGGAGAATTGGGCATGTGTTTGGCAGGTGAAAAGGGCGGATTCTGTTTCAGAGAATTAACGATGATCCCCATGGTCATCCCGTTATTTAATAATCCTTTACTTCATCAGCTGGAAATCCACCATGGTTCTATATACTCCTCTTTGCCTGGGAACAGGTAACTGGCTTGTTCCAAGAAGTATGCCGCACAGCTTTTCAATTAACCACTACGTTGAAAATTATTTGCAGGTGTTCAGCACTTCACCATAATTGTGATAACTTTTCTTTGTGCCTCCTGAAACCCAAGAAGGCTGCGACGGACATAAATATGCTGAGGCGTAGATGACTTGGTTTTGCCTATTTTTGTTAGTGGAGACTGACAAGAAGCCATTCTTATAAGTATCATCTCACCATCATTTTTCCATTGTTTAAAAATGCAGGAAAATTTTGCAAGTTAGCATTATAATGAGTAGCTGGAGGCTACGGTGTTTTTTTTTTTTTTTCCTGTGGGTTCGGTGTGGATGTGTTGGTCAGGACCTCTGTCCGTTCGCTGGTTTGTTTTTATTTTCCCCAGACAGGAGAAGTAGGTATTACTATGGCAGGTGAAAACTGCGGATCTGTTTCAGAGAATTAAACAGGATCCGCATGGTAATCCCGTTCCTTTAAGAATTCTTTGCTTCATGAGCTGGGAATTCACCATGGTTCTATATACTTGTCTATGCGTGGGCACAGGAAACTGGCTTGTTCCAAGAAGTATGCCTCAGAGCTTTTCAATTAACCAGTATGTTGAAAATCCTTTGCAGGTTTTCAGCGTTTCACCATAATTGTGATAACGTTTATTGTGCCTCCTGAAACCCAAGAAGGCTGCGACGGACATAACTATGCTGAGGCGTAGCTCACTTGGTTTTGCCTATTTTTGTTAGTGGAGACTGACAAGAATCCATTCTTCTAAGTATCATCTCACCATCATTTTTCCATTGTTTAAAAATGCAGGAAAATTTTGCAAGTTAGCATTATAATTAGTAGCTGGAGGGTACGGTTTTTTTGTGAGTGTGTGGTCGATGTGGATGTGTTGGTCAGGCCCTCTGTCAGTTCGCTGGTTAGTTTTTATTATCCCCACAGAGGAGTTGTGGGCATGTGTTTGGCAGGTGAAAAGGGCAGATTCTGTTTCAGAGAATTAACGATGATCCCCATGGTCATCCCGTTCCTTTAATAATCCTTTACTTCATCAGCTGGAAATCCACCATGGTTATATATACTCCTCTTTGCGTGGACCAGGTAAGTGGCTTGTTCCAAGAAGTATGCTGCAGAGCTTTTCAATTAACCAGTACTTTGAAAATTATTTGCAGGTGTTCAGCGTTTCACCATAATTGTGATAACGTTTGTTTGTGCATCCTGAAACCCAAGATGGCTGCCACGAACATAACGATGCAGACTCGTAGCTGACTTGGTTTTGCCTATTTTTGTTAGTGGAGACTGACAAGAATCCATTCGTCTAAGTATCATCTCACCATCATTTTTCCATTGTTTAAAAATGCAGGAAAATTTTGCAAGTTAGCATTATAATTAGTAGCTGGAGGCTACGGTGTTTTTTTTTTTTTTTTCCTGTGGGGTCGGTGTCGATGTGTTGGTCAGGCCCTCTGTCAGTTCGCTGCGTAGTTTTTTTTATCCCCAGAGAAGAGAAGTGGGCATGTGTTTGCCAGGTGAAAAGGGCGGATTCTGTTTCAGAGAATTAACGATGATCCCCATGGTCATCCCGTTGCTTTAATAGCCCTTTACTTCATCAGCTGGAAATCCACCATGGTTCTATATACTCCTCTTTGCGTGGGAACAGGTAACTGGCTTGTTCCAAGAAGTATGCCGCAGAGCTTTTCAATTAACCAGTATGTTCAAAATCCTTTGCAGGTTTTCAGCGTTTCACCATAATTGTGATAACGTATGTATGCGCCTACTGAAACCAAATATGGCTGCTACGGACATAACTATGCTGAGGCGTAGCTGACTTGGTGTTTCCTATTTTTGTCAGTGGAGACTGACGAGAAGCCATTCTTCTAAGTATCATCCCACCATCATTTTTCCATTGTTTAAAAATGTAGGGAAATTTTGCAAGTTATCATTATAATTAGTAGCTGGAGGGTAGTTTTTTTTTTTTGTGGGTTCAGTGTGGATGGGTTGGTCAGGCCTTCTGTCAATTCACTGGTTTGTTTTTATTATCCACAGAGAGGAGAAGTGGGCATGTGTTTGGCAGGTAAAAAGGGCGGATTCTGTTTCAGAGAATTAAACAGGATGCGCATGGTAATCTCATTCCTTTAAGAATCCTTTGCTTCATCAGCTGGGATTCCACCATGTTTCTATATACTCCTCTATGGGTGGGCACAGGTACCTGGCTTGTTCCAAGAAGTATGCTGGAGAGTTTTGAAATTAACCAGTACGTTGAAAATTATTTGCAGGTTTTCAGCGTTTCACCATAATTGTGATAACGTTTGTATGTGCCTCCTGAAACCCAAGAAGGCTGCGACGGACATAACTATGCTGAGGAGTAGCTGACTTGGTGTTGCCTATTTTTGTTAGTGGAGACAGACAAAAAGCCATTCTTCTAAGTGTCATCCCACCACCATTTTTCCATTGTTTTAAAATGCAGGGAAATTTTGCAAGTTAGCATTATAATTAGCAGCTGGAGGGTATGTTTTTTTTGTGTGTGTGTGTGCTCGATGTTGATAGGGGGGTCAGGCCCTCTGTCAGTTCGCTGGTTAGTTTTTATTATCCCCAGAGAGGAGAAGTGGGCATGTGTTTGGCAGGTGAAAAGGGCGGATTCTGTTTCAGAGAATTAACGATGATCCCCATGGTCATCCCGTTCCTTTAATAATCCTTTACTTCATCAGCTGGAAATCCACCATGGTTCTATATACTCCTCTTTGCGTGGGAACAGGTAACTGGCTTGTTCCAAGAAGTATGCCGCAGAGCTTTTCAATTAACCAGTACGTTGAAAATTATTTGCAGGTGTTCAGCGTTTCACCATAATTGTGATAACGTTTGTTTGTGCCTCCTGAAACCCAAGATGGCTGCCACGAACATAACTATGGTGAGGCGTAGCTGACTTGGTTTTGCCTATTTTTGTTAGTGGAGACTGACAAGAATCCATTCTTCTAAGTATCATCTCACCATCATTTTTCCATTGTTTAAAAATGCAGGAAAATTTTGCAAGTTAGCATTATAATTAGTAGCTGGAGGCTACGGTGTTTTTTTTTTTTTTTTTTCCTATGGGGTCGGTGTGGATGTGCTGGTCAGGCCCTCTGTCAGTTCGCTGGTTTGTTTTTATTATCCCCAGAGAAGAGAAGTGGGTATTAGTATGGCAGGTGAAAACTGCGGATCTGTTTCAGAGAATTAAACAGGATCCGCATGGTAATCCCGTTCCTTTAAGAATCCTTTGCTTCATGAGCTGGGAATCCACCATGGTTCTATATACTTCTCTATGCGTGGGCACAGGAAACTGGCTTGTTCCAAGAAGTATGCCTCAGAGCTTTTCAATTAACCAGTATGTTGAAAATCCTTTGCAGGTTTTCAGCGTTTCACCATAATTGTGATAACGTGTGTATGTGCCTACTTTAACCAAATATGGCTGCTACGGACATAAGTATGCTGAGGCGTAGCTGACTTGGTGTTGCCTATTTTTGTCAGTGGAGACTGACAAGAAGCCATTCTTCTAAGTATCATCCCACCATCATTTCTCCATTGTTTAAAAATGCAGGGAAATTTTGCAAATTGGCATTATAATTAGTAGCTGGAGGGTACTTTTTTTTTGTGGGGTCGGTCAGGATGGGTGTTCAGGCCCTCTGTCAGATCGCTGGTTTGTTTTTATTATCCCCAGAGAAGAGTAGTGGGCATGTGTTTGGCATGTGAAAAGTGCGGATTGTGTTTCAGAAAATTAAACAGGATCCGCATGGTCATCTCATTCCTTTAAGAATCCTTCGCTTCATCAGCTGGGATTCCACCATGTTTGTATATACTCCTCTATGCGTGGGCACAGGTACCTGGCTTGTTCCAAGAAGTATGCCGCAGAGCTTTTCAATTAACCACTACGTTGAAAATTATTTGCAGGTTTTCAGCGTTTCACCATAATTTTGATAACGTTTGTATGTGCCTCCTGAAACCGAATAAGGCTGTGACGGACATAACTATGCTGAGGAGTAGCTGACTTGGTGTTGCCTATTTTTGTTAGTGGAGACAGACAAGAAGCCATTCTTCTAAGTATCATCCCACCACCATTTTTCCATTGTTTTAAAATGCAGGGAAATTTTGCAAGTTAGCATTATAATTAGTAGCTGGAGGGTACGGTTTTTTTTTTTTTTTTGTGGTCGATGTGGATGGGGGGGTCAGGCCCTCTGTCAGTTCGCTGGTTAGTTTTTATTATCCCCAGAGAGGAGAAGTGGGCATGTGTTTGGCAGGTGAAAAGGGCGGATTCTGTTTCAGAGAATTAACGATGATGCCCATGGTCATCCCGTTCCTTTAATAATCCTTTACTTCATCAGTTGGAAATCCACCATGGTTCTATATACTCCTCTTTGCGTGGGAACAGGTAACTGGCTTGTTCCAAGAAGTATGCCGCAGAGCTTTTCAATTAAGCAGTACGTTGAAAATTATTTGCAGGTGTTCAGCGTTTCACCATAATTGTGATAACGTTTGTTTGTGCCTCCTGAAACCCAAGAAGGCTGCGACGGACATAACTATGCAGAGGAGTAGCTGACTTGGTGTTGCCTATTTTTGTTAGTGGAGACTGACAAGAAGCCATACTTCTAAGTATCATACCACCATCATTTCTCCATTGTTTAAAAATGCAGGGAAATTTTGCAAATTGGCATTATAATTAGTAGCTGGAGGGTACTTTTTTTTTTGTGGGGTCGCTCAGGATGGGTGTTCTGGCTTGTTCCAAGAAGTGTGCTGCAGAGCTTTTCAATTAACCACTACGTTGAAAATTATTTGCAGGTGTTCAGCGTTTAAACCTAACCAGAACCCCTAAAGATAACCCTGAACCCTATCCCTAACCCCAGCAGTAAACTTTAACCCTAAACCTAAGCCCAACCCGTAACCCTAATCCTATCCTTTTACCCTAAAACTAACCCCTAAACCTAACCCCTATGCCTGACCCTAACTCTAACCCCAATCCTAATTCTAACCATACCCCTTCATAAAACAATAACTCCTAACCGCTAACCCTAACACTAACCCAAAACCCTAATCACTAATCCCTAACCCTAACGCTTAACCTTTACCCTAACCGTTAACCCTCACCCTAAATCTTAACACTGACCCTAACCTTAACCTTTAACTCTAAGCCTAACCCTTAACCCTACATTAAGGAAGACCCTTAATGCTAATGGGATCCCTTATCCCTAACCCTAACACTACAGCTAAAAATAACCCTAACCTTGGATCGTTAAACCTAACCCCTAACACTTACTTTAACCCCAAACCCTAACCCTAATCCTAAGCATTAAACCTAACCCTATCTCTTAACCCTAACGCTAGCCCTTACCCTAACGCCTAGATCCAACCCTAAATCTAACCTACCGCCTAATCCTAACCTTAAGCCCTAATGCTAACACTAACTCTGAACCCTAAACCTACCCGTAACCCTTAACACTAACCCTATCCGTGAACCTTAACCCTGACCCTAACCATTACCCGCACCCAAGCATTTAACCCTGACCCTAACCCTAATCCTTAATGATAACCTTAACACTAAACCCTAACCCTAAGCCCAACACTTAACCCTATTCCTATCCCTTAACCCTAACCCTAACCCTAATGCTACCCCCTAAACGTAATCCTAACCGTGACCAGTAAACCTAACCCTAACCTCTAACACAAACCATAGCACATAACTCTAAACCTAAAACTAACCCTAACCCTAACCCTAACCCTAAACCCTAACTCTTAACCTTAACCCTAAGCGTTAACTGTCACGCTAACCTTTAATCCTAACCCTAATCCTAATCTTCAACCCTAAACCTAACACTTAACCCTAACCCTGTACCAAACCCTAACCCCTCATCTTAACCCTACCCGTAAACCTCAACCCTAAACCAAAGTGTAACCGTTAAACCTAAGAGTAACCTTTAACCCTAACCCTAATCCCTAACCCTAAGCCCTCACCCTAACACTAAACTTCATCCTTAACCCTAACCAGAATCCTAACCCTAAATCTCATTCTCAGACTTCTTGCTTTCTTAGAGTTTAGAAAGCCTGCAATCCTCCCATGCCATGCGTGAAAGGAGGCTCTACCACTGTGTCCTGCATGAAACCCACGGGCCCATACCCAGAGTATGATAGAGTGGGTTTCCGGGTACAATCTCAGCCCCCTAAACTCCCCCCGCCCGCCTAATGCAGACAGGGCCCGTGCGCTAAGCATAAACAATACCTTTAACAGATAACCCTAACCCTGAACATAACACCCAACCCTGTTCCTATTTCTCCCCTTAACACGTAAACCTCACCGTGCGCCTAACTTTAACCTCTTATCCTAACGTTAATGCATAACCCATTTCCTGAGAACAACCCCTATCCCATAATTCTAACCCTATCTCCTAGTCATCACTGTAACACCTAATCCCTAACCCTAATTCTAAACCGCTAACCCTAACCATACCCCTACCTACAACCCTAACACTGACAGTAACCCTTACTTCTAACCCCAACGCTATGCCTAACAAAAACCCTAACCCTTGACACTAACCCTTCACCCTAACCCCTAAGCCTTACCCTAACCCTTAACCCTAATCCTAATCCTAACCATTAAACCAAACCCTAGGTCTTAAAGCTAACCCTAAACCTTACCCTCACGACTAGACCTAACCCTGACACTAACCTAACACCTAACGCTAACCAGAACCCCTAAAGCTAACCCTGAACCCTATCCCTAACCCCAGCAGTAAACTTTAACCCTAAACCTAAGCCCAACTCGTAACCCTAATCCTATCCTTTTACCCTAAAACTAACCCCTAAACCTAACCCCTATACCTCACCCTAACTCTAACCCCAATCCTAATTCTAACCATACCCCTTCATAAAACACTAACTCCTAACCGCTAACAATAACACTAACCAAAAACCCTAATCATTAATCCCTAACCCTAACGCTTAACCTTTACCCTAACCGTTAACCCTCACCCTAAATCTTAACACTGACCCTAACCTTAACCTTTAACTCTAAGCCTAACCCTTAACCCTACAGTAAGGAAGACCCTTAATGCTAATGGGATTCCTTATCCCTAACCCTAACACTACAGCTAAAAATAACCCTAACCTTGGATCCTTAAACCTAACCCCTAACACTTACTTTACCCCAAACCCTAACCCTAATCCTAAGCATTAAACCTAACCCTATCTCTTAACCCTAACGCTAGCCCTTACCCTAACGCCTAGATCTAACCCTAAATCTAACCTACCGCCTAATCCTAACCTTAAGCCCTAATGCTAACACTAACCCGGAACCCTAAACCTACCCGTAACCCTTAACACTAACCCTATCCGTGAAACTAAACCCTGACCCTAACCATTACCCGCACCCAA
This sequence comes from Eulemur rufifrons, assembly GCF_041146395.1. Classification (NCBI taxonomy): domain Eukaryota; kingdom Metazoa; phylum Chordata; class Mammalia; order Primates; family Lemuridae; genus Eulemur; species Eulemur rufifrons. Next base: position 25,772,135 of record NC_091007.1, on the reverse strand, counting down.
GCATTTAACCCTGACCCTAACCGTAATCCTTAATGCTATCCTTAACACTAAAGCCTAACCCTAAGCCCAACACTTAACCCTAATCCTATCCCTTAACCCTAACCCTAACCCTAACCCTAATGCTACCCCCTAAACGTAACCCTAACCGTGACCAGTAAACCTAACCCTAACCTCTAACACAAACCATAGCACATAACTCTAACCCTAAAACTAACCCTAACCCTAACCCTAACCCTAAACCCTAACACTTAACCTGAACCCTTAGCGTTAACTCTCACACTAACCTTTAATCCTAACCCTAATCCTAATCTTCAACCCTAAACCTAACACTTAACCCTAACCCTGTACCAAACCCTAACCCCTCATCTTAACCCTAACCGTAAACCTCAACCCTAAACCAAAGTGTAACCGTTAAACCTAAGAGTAACCTTTAACCCTAACCCTATTCCCTAACCCTAAGCCCTCACCCTAACACTAAGCTTCATCCTTAACCCTAACCATAACCCTAACCCTAAATCTAATTCTCAGACTTCTTGCTTTCTTAGAGTTTAGAAAGCCTGCAATCCTCCCATGCCATGCGTGAAAGGAGGCTCTGCCACAGTGTCCTGCATGAAACCCAGAGGCCCATACACTGCGTGCGGTAGAGTGGGTTCCCAGCGACCATCACAGACACCAAACTTTGCCTCCTAGGGCATACAGGGCCCGTGCCCTAAGCATGAACCCTACGCCTCACCCATATGCCTAACCCACAACATAACACCTAACCCTGATCCTACTGCTCACCTTAACAGGTAAACCTCACCATAACCCTAACTTTAACCCCATATCTTAACGTTAATGCATGACACCCTGAGAACAAGCCCTATACCGTCATTATAACCCTAACTCCTAGCTATAACTGTAACACCTAATCCCTAATTCTGAAACGCCAACCCTAACCTTAACCCGACCAACAACACTAACACTAACCCTAACCCCTTACCCTAACCCTACGCCTAAAAGTAACCCTAACCGTTGATCCTTCGTCATAACCGCTAACCTTAACCCTAACCCTTAACCCTATTCCCAATCCTAACCATTAAACAGAACCCTAACTCTTAACCCTAACCCTAACCTTTACCCTAATGCCTAGAGATCTAACCCCAACACTGACCTACAGTTAACACTAACCCCAACCCCTAATGCTAACCTTAAACCTGAACCAAGCTCCTAACCCTTAACCCTAACACTATCCCTAACCCCTAAGCCTAACCCCAACTGTTAACCCTCTAACCCTCACCCTGAATCCTAACCCTATCCCTTAACCCTAACCCCTAACCCTAACGCTAACTCCAACCCTAAACCTTACCCTGGCCCCCTAACCCAGACTTAACACCTTACCCCTAACACTAACTCTAACCCTAACCACTAATCCCTAGCACCTAACCCTGACTCGAAACCTAACCCCTAACACGAAAAACCCTAACCCCAACCCCAACCCTAATTCTCACACTACTTCCATTCCCAGAGTGAAGCAAGCCTACAATACAGCCATGCCATGTGTGAGATGAGGCTCCGCCTGAGTCCTGCATGGAGGTCCTGTCCCAAGGCCCAGGGAATGATGTTGTGCTTTCGTGGTGACTCCGACCGCACCCCTCTCACCGTAGATTAACCAGGTCCTGTGCCCTTAAACTGACCGCTAAAGCTAAGCCCTACCACCAACGCTAACCCCTGACCCTGAACCTAAGCCCCGAGCCTAAAGCCCAACATTAACTCTAGACCCTTACCCTAAACCTAATCCCTAACCCTAATGCTAACCCCTAAACCCAACCCTAACCGTGAACAGTAAACCTAACCCTAACCCCTAACACAAACCATAGCACATAACTCTAACCCTAAATCTAACCCTAAGCCTAACCGTAAACCCTAACTCTTAACCTTAACCCTAAGCGTTAACTCTCACGCTAACCTTTAATCCTAACCCTAATCCTAATCTTCAACCCTAAACCTAACACTTAACCCTAAACGTCTACCAAACCTTAACCCCTCCTCTTAACCCTAACCGTAAACCTCAACCCTAAACCAAACTGTAACCGTTAAACCTAAGAGTAACCTTTAACCCTAACCCTAATCCCTAACCTTAAGCCCTCACCCTAACACTAAACTTCATCCTTAACCCTAACCATAACCCTAACCCTAAATCTAATTCTCAGACTTCTTGCTTTCTTAGAGTTTAGAAAGCCTGCAATCCTCCCATGCCATGCGTGAAAGGAGGCTCTGCCACAGTGTCCTGCATGAAACCCAGAGGCCCATACACTGCGTGCGGTAGAGTGGGTTCCCAGCGACCATCACAGACACCTAACTTTGCCTCCTAGGGCATACAGGGCCCGTGCCCTAAGCATGAACCCTACGCCTCACCCATATGCCTAACCCACAACATAACACCTAACATTGATCCTACTGCTCACCTTAACAGGTAAACCTCACCATAACCCTAACTTTAACCCCATATCTTAACGTTAATGCATGACACCCTGAGAACAAGCCCTATACCGTCATTATAACCCTAACTCCTAGCTATAACTGTAACACCTAATCCCTAATTCTGAAACGCCAACCCTAACCTTAACCCGACCAACAACACTAACACTAACCCTAACCCCTTACCCTAACCCTACGCCTAAAAGTAACCCTAACCGTTGATCCTTCGTCATAACCCCTAACCTTAACCCTAACCCTTAACCCTATTCCCAATCCTAACCATTAAACAGAACCCTAACTCTTAACCCTAAGCCTAACCTTTACCCTAATGCCTAGAGATCTAACCCCAACACTGACCTACAGTTAACACTAACCCCAACCCCTAATGCTAACCTTAAACCTGAACCAAGCTCCTAACCCTTAACCCTAACACTATCCCTAACCCCTAAGCCTAACCCCAACTGTTAACCCTCTAACCCTCACCCTGAATCCTAACCCTATCCCTTAACCCTAACCCCTAACCCTAACGCTAACTCCAACCCTAAACCTTACCCTGGCCCCCTAACCCAGACTTAACACCTTACCCCTAACACTAACTCTAACCCTAACCACTAATCCCTAGCACCTAACCCTGACTCGAAACCTAACCCCTAACACGAAAAACCCTAACCCCAACCCCAACCCTAATTCTCACACTACTTCCATTCCCAGAGTGAAGCAAGCCTACAATACAGCCATGCCATGTGTGAGATGAGGCTCCGCCTGAGTCCTGCATGGAGGTCCTGTCCCAAGGCCCAGGGAATGATGTTGTGCTTTCGTGGTGACTCCGACCGCACCCCTCTCACCGTAGATTAACCAGGTCCTGTGCCCTTAAACTGACCGCTAAAGCTAAACCCTACCACCAACGCTAACCCCTGACCCTGAACCTAAGCCCCGAGTCTAAAGCCCAACATTAACTCTAGACCCTTACCCTAAACCTAATCCCTAACCCTAATGCTAACCCCTAAACCCAACCCTAACCGTGAACAGTAAACCTAACCCTAACCCCTAACACAAACCATAGCACATAACTCTAACCCTAAATCTAACCCTAAGCCTAACCGTAAACCCTAACTCTTAACCTTAACCCTAAGCGTTAACTCTCACGCTAACCTTTAATCCTAACCCTAATCCTAATCTTCAACCCTAAACCTAACACTTAACCCTAAACGTCTACCAAACCCTTACCCCTCATCTTAACCCTAACAGTAAACCTCAACCCTAAACCGAACTGTAACCGTTAAACCTAAGAGTAACCTTTAACCCTAACCCTAATCCCTAACCTTAAGCCCTCACCCTAACAGTAAACTTCATCCTTAACCCTAACCATAATCCTAACCCTAAATCTAATTCTCAGACTTCTTGCTTTCTTAGAGTTTAGAAAGCCTGCAATCCTCCCATGCCATGCGTGAAAGGAGGCTCTACCACTGTGTCCTGCATGAAACCCACGGGCCCATACCCAGAGTATGATAGAGTGGGTTCCCGGGTACAATCCCAGCCCCCTAAACTCCCCCCGCCCGCCTAATGCAGACAGGGCCCGTGCGCTAAGCATAAACAATACCTTTAACAGATAACCCTAACCCTGAACATAACACCCAACCCTGTTCCTATTTCTCCCCTTAACACGGTAACCTCACCGTGCGCCTAACTTTAACCTCTTATCCTAACGTTAATGCATAACCCATTCCCTGAGAACAACCCCTATCCCATAATTCTAACCCTATCTCCTAGTCATCACTGGAACACCTAATCCCTAACCCTAATTCTAAACCGCTAACCCTAACCGGAATCCTACCTACAACCCTAACACTGACAGTAACCCTTACTTCTAACCCCAACGCTATGCCTAACAAAAACCCTAACCCTTCACCCAAACCCCTAAGCCTTACGCTAACCCTTAACCCTAATCCTAATCCTAACCATTAAACCTAACCCTAGCTCTTAAAGCTAACCCTAAACCTTACCCTCACGACTAGACCTAACCCTGACACTAACCTAACACCTAACCCTAACCAGAACCCCTAAAGCTAACCCTGAACCCTATCCCTAACCCTAGCAGTAAACTTTAACCCTAAACCTAAGCCCGACCCATAACCCTAATCCTATCCTTTTACCCTAAAACTAACCCCTAAACCTAACCCCTATACCTAACCCTAACTCTAACCCCAATCCTAATTCTAACCATACCCCTTCATAAAACACGAACTCCTAACCTCTAACCCTAACACTAACCAAAAACCCTAATCGCTAATCCCTAACCCTAACGCTTAACCTTTACCCTAACCGTTAACCCTCACCCTAATTCTTAACACTGACCCTAACCTTAACTTTTAACTCTAAGCCTAAGCCTTTACCCTACAGTAAGGAAGACCCTTAATGCTAATGGGATCCCTTTTCCCTAACCCTAACACTACAGCTAAAAATAACCCTAACCTTTGATCCTTAAACCTAACCCCTACACTTACTTTAATCCCAAACCCTAACCCTAATCCTAAGCATTAAACCTAACCATATCTCTTAAACCTAACTTTAGCCCTTACCCTAACGCCTAGATCTAACCCTAAATCTAACCTCCCGCCTAATCCTAACCTTAAGCCCTAATGCTAACGCTAACCCTGAACCCTAAACCTACCCGTAACCCTTAACACTAACCCTATCCGTGAACCTTAACCCTGACCCTAACCATTACCCACACCCAAGCATTTAAAGCTGACCCTAACCCTAATCCTTAATGATAAACCTAACACTAAACCCTAACCCTAAGCCCAACACTTAACCCTAATCCTATCCCTTAACCCTAACCCTAATGCTAACCCCTAAACGTAACCCTAACCGTGTACAGTAAACCTAACCCTAACCTCTAACACAAAGCATAGCACATAACTCTAAACCTAAAACTAACCCTAACCCTAACCCTAACCCTAAACCCTAACTCTTAACCTTAACCCTAAGCGTTAACTCTCACGCTAACCTTTAATCCTAACACTAATCCTAATCTTCAACCCTAAACCTAACACTTAACCCTAACCCTGTACCAAACCCTAACCCCTCATCTTAACCCTAACCGTAAACCTCAACCCTTAACTAAAGTGTAACCGTTAAATCTAAGAGTAACCTTTAACCCTAACCCTAATCCCTAAGCCTAAGCCCTCACCCTAACACTAAACTTCATCCTTAACCCTAACCATAACCCTAACCCTAAATCTAATTCTCAGACTTCTTGCTTTCTTAGAGTTTAGAAAGCCTGCAATCCTCCCACGCCATGCGTGAAAGGAGGCTCTGCCACAGTGTCCTGCATGAAACCCAGAGGCCCATACACTGCGTGCGGTAGAGTGGGTTCCCAGCGACCATCACAGACACCTAACTTTGCCTCCTAGGGCATACAGGGCCCGTGCCCTAAGCATGAACCCTACGCCTCACCCATAAGCCTAACCCACAACATAACACCTAACCCTGATCCTACTGCTCACCTTAACAGGTAAATCTCACCATAACCCTAACTTTAACCCCATATCTTAACGTTAATGCCTGACACCCTCAGAACAAGCCCTATACCGTCATTATAACCCTACCTCCTAGCTATAACCGTAACACCTAATCCCTAATTCTGAAACGCCAACCCTAACCTTAACCCGACCAACAACACTAACACTAACCCTAACCCCTTACCCTAACCCTACGCCTAAAAGTAACCCTAACCTTTGATCCTTCGTCATAACCCCTAACCTTAACCCTAACCCTTAACCCTATTCCCAATCCTAACCATTAAACAGAACCCTAACTCTTAACCCTAACCCTAACCTTTACCCTAATGCCTAGAGATCTAACCCCAACACTTACCTACAGTTAACACTAACCCCAACCCCTAATGCTAACCTTAAACCTGAACCAAGCTCCTAACCCTTAACCCTAACACTATCCCTAACCCCTAAGCCTAACCCCAACTGTTAACCCTCTAACCCTCACCCTGAATCCTAACCCTATCCCTTAACCCTAACCCCTAACCCTAACGCTAACTCCAACCCTAAAACTTACCCTGGCCCCCTAACCCAGACTTAACACCTTACCCCTAACACTAACTCTAACCCTAACCACTAATCCCTAGCACCTAACCCTGACTCGAAACCTAACCCCTAACACGAAAAACCCTATCCACAACCCCAACCCTAATTCTCACACTACTTCCATTCCCAGAGTGAAGCAAGCCTACAATACAGGCATGCCATGTGTGAGATGAGGCTCCGCCTGAGTCCTGCATGGAGGTCCTCTCCCAAGGCCCAGGGAATGATTTTGTGGTTTCGTGGTGACTCCGACCGCACCCCTCTCACCGTAGATTAACCAGGTCCTGTGCCCTTAAACTGAGCGCTAAAGCTAAGCCCTACCACCAACGCTAACCCCTGACACTGAACCTAAGCCCCGAGCCTAAAGCCCAACATTAACTCTAGACCCTTACCCTAAACCTAATCCCTAACCCTAATGCTAACCCCTAAACCCAACCCTAACCATGAACAGTAAACCTAACCCTAACCCCTAACACAAACCATAGCACATAACTCTAACCCTAAATCTAACCCTAAGCCTAACCGTAAACCCTAACTCTTAACCTTAACCCTAAGCGTTAACTCTCACGCTAACCTTTAATCCTAACCCTAATCCTAATCTTCAACCCTAAACCTAACACTTAACCCTAAACGTCTACCAAACCCTAACTCCTCATCTTAACCCTAACCGTAAACCTCAACCCTAAACCAAACTGTAACCGTTAAACCTAAGAGTAACCTTTAACCCTAACCCTAATCCCTAACCTTAAGCCCTCACCCTAACACTAAACTTCATCCTTAACCCTAACCATAATGCTAACCCTAAATCTAATTCTCAGACTTCTTGCTCTCTTAGAGTTTAGAAAGCCTGCCATCCTCCCATGCCATGCGTGAAAGGAGGCTCTACCACTGTGTCCTGCATGAAACCCACGGGCCCATACCCAGAGTATGATAGAGTGGGTTCCCGGGTACAATCCCAGCCCCCTAAACTCCCCCCGCCCGCCTAATGCAGAAAGGGCCCGTGCGCTAAGCATAAACAATACCTTTAACAGATAACCCTAACCCTGAACATAACACCCAACCCTGTTCCTATTTCTCCCCTTAACACGTAAACCTCACAACGAGCCTAACTTTAACCTCTTATCCTAACGTTAATGCATAACCCATTCCCTGAGAACAACCCCTATCCCATAATTCTAACCCTATCTCCTAGTCATCACTGGAACACCTAATCCCTAACCCTAATTCTAAACCGCTAACCCTAACCGGAACCCTACCTACAACCCTAACACTGACAGTAACCCTTACTTCTAACCCCAACGCTATGCCTAACAAAAACCCTAACCCTTCACCCAAACCCCTAAGCCTTACGCTAACCCTTAACCCTAATCCTAATCCTAACCATTAAACCTAACCCTAGCTCTTAAAGCTAACCCTAAACCTTACCCTCACGACTAGAACTAACCCTGACACTAACCTAACACCTAACCCTAACCAGAACCCCTAAAGCTAACCCTGAACCCTATCCCTAACCCTAGCAGTAAACTTTAACCCTAAACCTAAGCCCGACCCATAACCCTAATCCTATCCTTTTACCCTAAAACTAACCCCTAAACCTAACCCCTATACCTAACCCTAACTCTAACCCCAATCCTAATTCTAACCATACCCCTTCATAAAACACGAACTCCTAACCGCTAACCCTAACACTAACCAAAAACCCTAATCGCTAATCCCTAACCCTAACGCTTAACCTTTACCCTAACCGTTAACCCTCACCCTAATTCTTAACACGGACCCTAACCTTAACCTTTAACTCTAAGCCTAACCCTTAACCCTACAGTAAGGAAGACCCTTAATGCTAATGGGATCCCTTTTCCCTAACCCTAACACTACAGCTAAAAATAACCCTAACCTTGGATCCTTAAACCTAACCCCTAACACTTACTTTAACCCTAAACCCTAACCCTAATCCTAAGCATTAAACCTAACCCTATCTCTTAACCCTAACCCTAGCCCTTACCCTAACGCTTAGATCTAACCCTAAATCTAACCTCCTGCCTAATCCTAACCTTAAGCCCTAATGCTAACTCTAACCCTCAACCCTAAACCTACCCATAACCCTTAACACTAACGCTATCTGTAAACCTTAACCCTGACCCTAACCATTACCCGCACCCAAGCATTTAACCCTGACCCTAACCCTAATCCTTAGTGATAACGCTAACACTAAACCCTAACCCTAAGCCCAACACTTAACCATAATACTATCCTTTAACCCTAAGCCTAACCCTAACCCCTAACGCTAAACCTAACCCTAACCGCAACCCTAACCCTCAATCTTGAAACTTACCATTAACCCTGACACTAACCCTTAACCCTAACCCTACTCCTAATCCTTATCCATAAGGCTAATACTGAAGCCTAACCCTGTGCCAAACGCTAAACCCAAACCTTAACCCTAACCCTGAATCTTAAACGTAAACCTAACTGTAACTGTTAAACCTAACACTAACATTTAACCCTAACACCTAACCCTAAGACTCCACCCTAACACTAATCTTCATCCCTAAACATTACCATAATCCTACCCCTAAATCTAATTCTCAGACTTCTTGCTTTCTCAGAGTTTAGAAAGCCTACAATCCTCCCATGCCATGAGTTAATGGGTGCTCTGCCACTGTGTCCTGCATGAAACCCAGGAATCCACACCCAGCGTTCAATAGAGTGTGTTCCCGGGGACAATCCTATCCCCCTAATCCCCGCCCGCCGCCCAGTGCAGACAGGGCCTGTACGCTAAGTATAAGCACTGCCCCTAACAAATAACCCTCACCCTGAACATAACACCTAACCATGATCCTATTCCTAAACGTAAACCATAAACCTCCCCGTAATGCTAACTTATCCCCTTAAATTAACGTTAATGCATAACACCCTGAGAAGAAGCCCTATCCCATAATTCTAATCCTAAACCATAGTCATAACCATAACACCTCATCCCTATTTCTAAAATGAAAACCCTAACTTTCACCCTACCACAACCCTAACCCTAACCCTATCCCCTAACCCTAAGCCCTCACCCTATCACTAATCTTCATCCCTAAACCGTGCCATAATTTTAACCCTAAATCTAATTCTCAGACTTCTTGTTTTCTCAGAGTTTTGAAAGCCTACAATCCTACTAAGCCATGCATGAAAGCCGGCTCTGCCACAGTGTCCGGCATGAAACCGAGAGTCCCATACACTGCGTGGGATAGAGTGTGTTCTAAGCGACCATCACAGACTCCTAACTTCACCTCCTAGTGCATACAGGGCCCATGCCCTAAGCATAAACCCTACCCGTCACCCATAACCCTAACCCAGAACATAACACCTAACCCTGATCCTACTGCTCACCTCAACACGTAAACCTCACCGTAACCCTAAGTTCAACCCCTTATCTTAACGTTAATGCATGACACCCTGAGAACAAGCCTATACTGTAATTCTAACCCTAACTCCTAGCCATAACCATAACACCTAATCCCTAATTCTGAAACGCCAACCCTAACCTTAACCCTACCAACACTAACCCTAACCCTAACTCTTAACCATAACACTAACCTTTACCCTAATGCCTAGAGATTTAACCCCAACACTGACCTACAGTTACACTAAACCTACCCTCTAATGCTAACCTTAAACCTGAACCATAAACCTAACCCTTAACCCTAACCCTATCCCTAACCCACTTACCCTAACTCTAACTGTTAACCCTCACCCTAACCCTCAACCCTGACCCTAACCTTAAACCTTAATCCTAACCATGCGTGAGATGAGCCTCTGCCTTTGTCCTGCATGACAGTTGAAGCCCAACACCCAAGGTACAATGAAGTGGGGACGCAGCCTTGCTCCACATCCACAGTGCCCCGTACGTTAGACAGGGCCCGTGCCCTAACACACACCATTAAACGTAAGCCCTAACCCTATCACTAAACCAAACCCTTAGTAAGCCCTGAATCTAACTCCTAACAGTAACCCTAATCCCTGACCCTTACTCTTGCCTCTCACCCTAAACCTAAACCCAACCACTAAACATAATCCTAATCTCTAACCCTAACAGTAATCCTAACCCTAATTCTAACCTAAAACCCTAACCCCTAAACCTAATCCTAGTCCCTAACACCTAACCTTACCCTAAACCCAATTCCAATTCTCAGACTTCTTCAATTCAAAAACTTAAAAAAGCCTACAATCCACCAATGCCGTGTCTGAGATGAGGGTCCGCCCCTATGTCCTGCATGACAGGCAGGCGCCAATGCCCAGGGTACTATGGAGTGGGGTCCGGGGGTCTGGAGGCTTGCTAAACTCCAGTTTGGAAGAATTGCTATAGTCATATATAGGGATGCTTACATTTACTGATAGAAAGCAACTATTGGTGTGTGATTTGTAGGCTTGCCTTACTCTAGTTTGGATGAAGAAGCTGAATCATATATACGAATATTAGCTTTGAGTTAGAGGAAGCATCTATGGGGGGTGCTTTTTTGGCTTGTTAAACTCTGGTTTGGAAGAAGTTCGAGAGTCTTATATAGGAACGATATCATTCATTCAGAGAAAGCAATTATAGGGAGTTGGTTTGTAGGCTTGCTAAGCTCTAGTTTGGAGGAAGGCGAGAGTCATATATAGGAACGCTTACATTCACATAAAGCATCTACGGGGGGACGGTTTCTAGGCTTCCTAAACTCTAGCTTGGAAAAAGAGGACAGTTATGTATAGGAACTCTCGGCGGGGGATTTGTGGCATTGCTAAAATCTTAGATTGGAAAAGTTGCGAGAGTCATACATAGGAATGTTAACATTCACTCAATGAAAGCAACTATAAGGGGTGCTTTCCAGGCTGGCTACACTCTAATTTGGAAAAAGTGCGACAGTCATATATAGGAAGGCTTATATTCACTCAGACAAAGCAATTATGTGTAGGTGTATAGTAGGCATGCTAACTCTAGTTTGGAAAATTTCGAGAGCCATGTATAGGAAAGCTTACAGTAACTTAGAGAAAGCAACGAACGGGGGTGGAGTGTAGGCTTGCTAAACTCTAGTTTGGAGGAAGTGCCATAGTCCTATATAGGAACGCTTAAATTCGTTCAGAGAAAACACCTGTCGGGGATTGGTTTGTAGACATAACTCAAGTTTGGAAGAAGTGCGAGAGACATATATAGGAATGTTTACATTGACTCAAAGAAAGCAACTATGGGGGAGTGTTATTTTGGCATGCCAGATGCTAGTTAGGAAGAAGTACAAGACTCATATATAGGAACGCTTACATTCACACACCGAGAGCAACTACGGAGTAGTGTCAGGTAGACATGTTAAAGTCTAGCTTGGGAGAAGTTCCAGAGTCCTATATAGGAAAGGTAACAGCCACTTTGAAAAAGCAAGTCTTGGCGGGTGGTTTGTAGGCCTGCAAAACCCTGTTTTGGTTGAAGTGTGAGAGTCATATATGAGAACGCTTACATTCCCTCAGAGAAAGCAACGATGGGGTTGTTTGTAGGCTTACTAAACTGCAGTTTGGAAGAAGCACGAGAATCACATATAGGAACACATACATTTTGACGCACTGAAAGTAACTATGGGGTGGTGTTTTATAGGCATGCTAAACTCTAGTTTGGACGAAGTTTGAGAATCACATATAAGAAAGCTTAGAGTCACTTAGAGAAAGCAAATCTCTGGGTGTGGAATGTAGGCCTGCTAAACTCTATTTTGGTTGAAGTGTGAGAGTCATATATGGGAACGCTTACATTCACTCAGAGAAAACAACGTTTGGGTGGTGGTTTGTAGGGCATACTAAACTGTAGTTTGGAAGAAGTACGAGAGTCCTATATAGGAACACTTACATTCACGCAGAGAAAGCACTTATGGCGTCAGGTTTTGTAGGCATGCTAAACTGCAGTTTGGAAGAAGTTGGAGAACCTTATACAGGAATGATTACCATCACCTACGGAAAGCAACTCTCGGGAGATTGTTTGTACACATGCTAAACTCTAATTTGGATGAAGTGTGAGAGTCAAACATGGGACCGCTTACATTCCCTCAGAGAAACAACACTGGGGTGGTTTTTGTAGGCATACTAAATAGTTTGGAAGAAGTACGAGAATGATATTTGGGAACGCTTACATTCACCCAGAGAAAGCAACTACGGGGTGGTGTTTTGTAAGCATGCTATAGTTTGGAAGAAGTTCTAAACCTGAACAGTCACTTAGAGAAAGCAACTCTTGGTGGGTGATTTTTAGGTCTGCTAAATTGTATTTTGAAAGAAGTACCAGAGTCATATATACTAATGCTTACATTCATGCAAAGAAAAAACTATGGGGTGATGTTTTGTGGGCATGTTAACCTGTAGTTTGGAAGAAGTTGGAGAGTCTTATTTAGGAAAGCTTACAGTCACCTAGAGAAAGCAACTCTCGGGAGATCCTTTCTTGGCCTGCTAAACTCTACTTTGGATCAATTGTGAGAGTCAAACATGGGAATGCTTTCATTCATTCAGAGAACGCAACGTTTGGGTGGTGGTTTGTAGGCATTCTAAACTGTATTTTGGAGGAAGTACGAGAGTCATATATCTGAACGCTTACATTCAGGCATAGACAGCAACTCTGGGGTCGTATTTTGTTGGCATGGTAAACTGTGGTTTGGAAGAAGTTTGAGAGTCTTATATAGGAAAGATTACAGCGACACAGAGAAAACAGCTCTCGGAAGTTTATTGGTAGGCCTGCTAAACTCTAATTTGGATGAAATGTGAGAATGCTTGCATTCATTGACTCAGAGAAAGAAACATTATCGTGATGGTTTGAAGGCATAATAACTGTAGTTGGGAAGAAATAGGAGAGTCATATATATGAACGGTTACATTCACGCAGAGAAAGCAACTGTGGGGTGGCGCAGGTATGCATGTTAATCTGTAGTTTGGAGGAAGTGCGAGAGTCATATCTGGGGAAAATTACAGTCACTTAGAGAAAGGAACCATTTTGGGCTGGTTTGTAGATCTGCTAAATTCTATTTTGGAAACAGAGTGTGAGTCATATATGGGAACGCTTATGTTCACTCAGAGAAAGCAACCACGGTGTGGTGTTTTGTTGGCATGCTGTAGTTTGAAAGAAGTTGGAGATTCTTATATAGGAAAGTTTACAGTCACCTAGAGAAAGCAACTCACGGGGTGTGGTTTGTAGGCCTGCTAAACTCTAATTTAGATGAAGTGAGAGAGGCATATATATGAACGCTTATATTGATGCAGAGAAAGTAACTATGGGGTGGTGTTTTGTAGGCATGCTAAAATATAATTTGGAAGAAGTTCGAAAGCTGACAGTCACTTAGAGAAAGGAACTCTCGGCGGTTCATTTTTCGGTCTGCTAAATTGTATTTTGAAAGAAGTACCAGAGTCATATATACAAACGCTTACATTCATGCAGAGAAAGCAACTGTGGGGTGGTGTTTTCTAGGCATGCTAAACTCTAGTTTGGACGAAGTTTGAGAATCACATATAAGAAAGCTTAGAGTCACTTAGAGAAAGCAAATCTCTGGTGTGGAATGTAGGCGTGCTAAACTCTATTTTGGTTTCAGAGTGAGAATCATATATGGGAAGGCTTACATTCACTCAGAGAAAGCTACGATGATGTGGTGGTTTGTAGGCATACTAAACTCTAGTTTGGAAGAAGTAGGAGAATCATATATGGGAACACTTACATTCATGCAGAGAAAGCAATTATGGGGTGGATTTTTTGTAGCCATGCTAATCTCTATTTTGCAAGAAGTTAAAGAGTAATATATAGGAAAGCGTACCGTCATTTATAGAAACCAACTTTCGGGGGATGGTTTGTAGGCCTGCAAAACTCTACTTTGGAAGAAGGGGGAGAGTCATTTTGGGGACTGCGTACATTCACTCAGAGAAATCAACGATGGGGTTGTGGTTTGTAGGCATACTAAACTCTAGTTTGGAAGAAGGACGAGAATCATATATAGGAACGCTTACATTCATGCAGAGAAAGCAACTATGGAGTGATGTTTGTATGCCTACTAAACTATAGTTTGGGGGATGTTCGAGAGTCATATCTGGGAAGTTTACAGTCATTTAGAGAAAGCAACTCTTGGGGGGGTGGTTCGTAGGCCTGCTAAACTCTATTTTCAATGAAGTGTTTGAATCATATACAGGAACGCTTACATTCACTCAGAGAAAGCAACGTTGGGGTGGCCGTTTTTGAGCATACTGAACTCTACTTTGGAAGAGGTACGAGAGACATATATAGGAACGCTTACATTAACACAGAGAAAGCAAATATGGGGTGCTGTAGTGCAGGCATGCTAAACTATAGATTGGAAGAAGTTCGAAAGCTGACAGTCATTTACAGAAAGCAACTCTTGGCGGGTGATTTTTAGGTCTGCTAAATTGTATTTTGAAAGACATACCAGAGTCATATAGACAAACGCTTACATTCATGCAGAGAAAGAAACTATGGGGTGATGTGTTGTTGGCATGCTAAACTGCAGTTTGGAAGGAGTTCGAGAGTGTTATATAGGATAACTTACAGTCACCTAGAGAAAGCAACACTCGGGACAGCTTTGCAAGCCTGTAAACACTAATTAGCAGCAATTGTGAGAGTCAAACATGGGAACGCTTACATTCACTCAGAGAACACAACGTTTGGGTGGTGATTTGTAGGCATCATAACTGTAGTTTGGAAGAAGTAGGAGAGTCATATATATGAACGGTTACATTCACGCAGAGAAAGCAACTGATGGGTGGCGTATGTACGCATGTTAATGTATACTTTGGAGGAAGTTCGGGAGTCTTATCTGGGGAAAATTGCAGTCACTTAGAGAAAGCAACCATCGGGGGCCGTTTTGTAGATCTGCTAAATTCTATTTTGGAAGAAGAGAGAAAGTCATATGTGGGAACGCTTATGTTCACTCAGAGAAATCAACGATGGGGCAGTGTTTCGTTGGCATGCTAAACTGTAGTTTGGAAGAAGTTCGCGAGTCTTATATAAGAAAGCTTACAGTCACCTAGAGAAAGTAACTCTCGGCAGATTGTTTCTAAGCGTGCTAAACTCTAATTTGCATCAATTGTGAGAGTCAAACATGGGAACGCTTACATTCACTCAGAGAACGCAACGTTTGGGTGGTGGTTTGTAAGCATTCTAAACTGTATTTTGGAGGAAGTAGGAGAGTCATATATACGAATGCTTACATTCACGCAGAGAAAGCAACTCTGGGGTCGTATTTTGTTGGCATGTTAAACTGTGGTTTGGAAGAAGTTCGAGAGCCTTATATAGGAAAGATTACACGACACAGAGAAAACAACTCTCTGTAGTTTGTTGGTAGGTCTGCTAAACTGTAATTTGGATGAAGTGTGAGAACGCTTGCATTCACTCAGAGAAAGAACTTTGTCGTGGTGGTTTGTAGGAATAACAACTGTAGTTCGAAGAAGTAGGAGAGTCATATATGAACGGTTACATTCACGCAGAGAAAGCAATTGTGGGGTGGCGTATGTAATCATCATAATCTGTAGTTTGGAGGAAGTTCGAGAGTCATATCTGGGGAAAATTAGAGTCACTTAGAGAAAGGAACCATCGGGGGCTGGTGTGTAGGTCTGTTAAATTCTATTTTGGAAAAAGAGTGAGAGTCATATATGGGAACGCTTATGTTCACTCAGAGAAATCAATGATGGGGCGCTGTATTGTTGGCATGCCAAACTGTAGTTTGGAAGAAGTTCGAGAGTCTTATAAAGGAAAGTTTACAGTCACCTAGAGAAAGCAACTCACAGGAGGTGGTTTGTAGGCCGCTAAACTCTAATTTGGATGAAGTGAAAGAGGCATACATGGATACGCTTCATTCACTCAGAGAAAGGTAAGTTGGAGTGGCGGTTTTTAGGTATACTAAACTCCAGTTTGGAAGAAGTACGAGAGTCATATATATGAACGCTTGTATGGACGTAGAGAAAGCAACTATGGGGTGGTGTTTTGTAGGCATGCTAAAATATAATTTGGAAGAAGTTCGAAAGCAGACAGTCACTTAGAGAAAGCAACTCTTGGCGGTGGATTTTTAGGTCTGCTAAATTGTATTTTGAAAGAAGTACCAGTGTCATATATAAGAACGCTTACATTCATGCAGAGAAAGCATCTGTGGGGTGGTGTATTGTAGGCATGCTAAAATCTAGTTTGGACGAAGTTTGAGAATCACATATAAGAAAGCTTAGAGTCTCTTAGGGAAAGCAAATTTCTGGTTGTGGAATGTAGGCGTGCTAAACTCTATTGTGGTTTAAGACTGAGCGTCATATATGGAAAGGGTTACATTCACTCAGAGAAAGCAACGATGGTGTGGTGGTTTGTAGGCATACTAAACTCTAGTTTGGAAGAAGTAGGAGAATGATATATGGGAACGCTTACATTCATGCAGAGAAAGCGATTATGCGGTGGATTTTTTGCACCCATGCTAATCTCTAGTTTGGAAGAAGTTATATAGGAAAGCGTACACTCATTTATAGAAACCAATTTACGGGGGATGGATGGTAGGCCTGCAAAACTCTACTTTGGAAGAAGGGGGAGAGTCATATTGGGGACCACGTACATTGACTCAGAGAAATCAAGGATGGGCTTGTGTTTTGTAGGCATACTAAACTCTAGTTTGGAGAAAGTACGAGAATCATATATAGGAACGCTTACATTCATGCAGAGAAAGCAACTATGGAGTGATGTTTGTATGCCTACTAAACTATAGTTTGGAGGATGTTCGAGAGTCATATCTGGGAAGCTTACAGTCATTTAGAGAAAGCAATTCTCTGGGGGTGGTTCGTAGGCCTGCTAAACTCTATTTTCAATGAAGTGTTACAATCATATACAGGAACGCTTACATTCACTCAGAGAAAGCAACGTTGGGGTGGTGGTTTGTAGGTATACTAACCTGTAATTTGGAAGAAGCAAAAGAATCATATATAGAACCGCTTACATTCAGGCACTGAAAGCCACTATGGGTTCGTGTTTTTAGGCATGCTAAACTGTAGTTTGGAAGAAGTTCGAAAGCTGTCACTTAGAGAAAGAAACTCTCTGCGTGTGATTTTTAGGTCTGCTAAATTGTGTTTTGAAATAAGTACCAGAATCATAGTTACAAACTGTTACATTCATGCAGAGAAAGAAACTATGGGGTGATGTTTTGTGGGCATGCTAAACTGCCCACAAAACTTCTAAGAAGTTCGAGAGTCTTATATAGGAAAACTTACAGTCACCTAGAGAAAGCAACTCTCGGGAGATGGTTTCTAAGCCTGCTAAACTAATTTGCACCGATTGTTAAAGTCAAACATGGGAAGGTTTACATCCACTCAGAACGCAACGTTTGGGTTGTGGTTTGTGGCCATAATAACTGTAGTTCGGAAAAAGTAGGAAAGTCATATATATGAACGGTTACATTCACGCAGAGAAAGCAACTGTTGGGTACCGTATGTACGCGTGCTAATCTATAGTTTGGAGGAAATTCGAGAGTCATATCTAGGGAAAATTACAGTCACATAGCTAAATCAACCATCGGGGACTGGTTTGTACGTCTGCTAAATTCTATTTTGGAAAAAGAGATTCATATAAGGGAATGCTTATGTTCACTCAGAGAAAGTAACGATCCGGTGGCGTATTGTTGGCATGCTAAACTGTAGTTTGGAAGAAGTTCGAGAGTTTTATATAGGAAAGCTTACATTCACCTAGAGAAAGCAACTTTCAGGATGTGGTTTATAGGCCTGGTGAACTCTAATTTGGATCAAATGTGAGAGTCATACATACGAGTTCCAAAATACAGTTTAGTATGCCTACAAACCACCAGCCCAACATTGCTTTCTCTGAGTGGATATAGGCTTTCCCTTATATGAATCTCGGACTGCTTTCAAAATGCAATTTACCGGACCTACAAAACACCGCCTGAGAGTTGCTTTCTCTCACTATAAGCTTTCCTATATATGACTTTGGAACATAGTTTAGCATGCCAACAAAAGGCCACCCCATAGTTTGCGTGAATGTAAGCGTTCCTATGCATCACGCTCGTACTTCTTCCAAAGTATAGTACACCTACAAACCACCTCCCCAACTTTGCTTTTTCTGAGTGAATGTAAGCATTCTTTTATTCTCGTACTTCCTCCAAACTCCAGTTTAGTGTGACTAAAAACCACCACCGCAACCCTGCTTTCTCTGAGTGAATGTTAGCGTTCCCGTTTATGATTCACACTTCATCCAAAATAGAATTTAGCAGAACTACAAACCAGCCCCCAAGGGTTGCTTTCTCTATGAGACTGTAAGCTTTCCTATTACTCTTAACTTCTTCGCAACTAGAGATTTGCATGCCTACAAAACACCACCCCATAGTTGCCCTCTCTGCGTGAATGTAAGCACTTGTATATATGACTCTGCTACTTCTTCCAAAATACAGTTTAGTATGCTTACAAACAACCAACCAAACGTTGCGTTCTCTGAGAGAATGTTAGCGTTCCCAAGTATGACTGTTCCAAATGATGCAAAGTAGAGTTTAGCAGGCTTACAAACTATCTCTCGAAAGTTGCTTCCTCTGGGGGACTGTAAGCTTTCCTATAAAAGACTGTCGAACTTCTTCGAAACTACATTTCAGCACGCCAACAAAACATCACCACATAGTTTCTTTCTCAGCATAAATATAAGCGATTTTATATATGACTCTGGTACTTCTTTCAAAATACAATTTAGCAGACCTCTAAATCAACCGCTGAGAGTTGCCTTCTCTAAGTCACTGTCAGCTTTCGAACTTCTTCCAAATTATATTTTAGCAGGCCTACAAAACACCACCCCATAGTGGCCCTCTCTGGGTGAATGTAAGCGCTCATATATATGACTCTGCTACTTCCAAAATACCGTTTAGTATGCTTACAAACAACCACCCAAAAGTTAAGTTCTCTGAGAGAATGTTAGCGTTCCCAAGTATGACTGTTCCAAATGATGCAAAGTAGAGTTTAGCAGGCTTACAAACTATCTCTCGAAAGTTGCTTCCTCTAGGGGACTGTAAGGTTTCCTATAAAAGACTGTCGAACTTCTTCGAAACTACATTTCAGCACGCCAACAAAACATCACCACATAGTTTTTCTCAGCATAAATGTAAGAGATTTTATATATGACTCTGGTACTTCTTTCAAAATACAATTTAGCAGACCTCAAAATCAACCGCCAAGAGTTGCATACTCTAAGTCACTGTCAGCTTTCGAACTTCTTCGAAATTATATTTTAGCATGCCTACAAAACACCACCCCATAGTTGCTTTCTCTGCGTCCATATGAGCGTTCATATATATGACTCTCGTACTTCTTCCGAACTGGAGTTTAGTATACCTAAAAACCGGCACCACAATTTACCTTTCTCTGAGTGAATGAAGCGTATCCATGTATGCCTCTTTCACTTCATCCAAATTAGAGTTTAGTGGCCCACAAACCACCTCCTGTGAGTTGCATTCTCTAGGTGACTGTAAACTTTCCTATATAAGACTCTCGAACTTCTTCCAAACTACAGTTTAGCATGCCAACAATACAGCGCCCCATCGTTGATTTCTCTGAGTGAACATAAGCGTTCCCATATATGACTCTCACTCTTCTTCCAAAATAGAATTCAGCAGACCTACACAACACCCGATGGTTCCAATTCTCTACGTGACTCTAATTTTTCCCACATATGACTCTCGAACTTTCTCCAAACTATAGATTATGATGATTACATAGGCCACCCCACAGTTGCTTTCTCTGCGTGAATGTAACCGTTCATATATGACTCTCCTTCTTTTAAACTACAGCATTTATTCCTACAAACCATCACGACAACGTTCTTTCTCTGAGTGAATGCAAGCATTCTCACACTTCATCCAAATTACAGTTTAGCAGACCTACCAACAAACTACAGAGAGTTGTTTTTCTCTGTGTCACTGTAATCTTTCTTATGTAAGGCTCTCGAACTTCTTCCAAACCACAGTTTAGCATGCCAACAAAATACGACCCCAGAGTTGCTTTCTCTGCGTGAATGTAAGCATTCGTATATATGAGTCTCCTACTTCCTCCAAAATACAGTTTAGAATGCTTACAAACCACCACCCAAACGTTGCGTTCTCTGAGTGAATGTAAGCGTTCCCATGTTTGACTCTCACAATTGATGCAAATTAGAATTTAGCATGCTTAGAAACAATCTCCCGAGAGTTGCTTTCTCTAGGTGACTGTAATTTCCCCAGATATGACTCTCGCACTTCCTCCAAACTACAGATTAGCATGCATACACACGCCACCCAACAGTTGCTTTCTCTGCGTGAATGTAACCGTTCATATATATGACTCTCCTACTTCTTCTGAACTACAGTTATTATGCCTACAAACCACCACCCAAACGTTGTGTTCTCTGAGTGAATGTAAGCATTCCAATGTTTGACTCTCACAATTGCTGCTAGTTAGAGTTTAGCAGGCTTGCAAAGCTCTCCTGAGTGTTGCTTTCTCTAGGTGACTGTAAGCTATCCAAATAACACTCTCGAACTCCTTCCAAACTGCAGTTTAGCATCCCCACAACACATCACCCCATATTTTCTTTCTACGCATGAATGTAAGCGTTTGTATATAAGACTCTGACACGTCTTTCAAAATACAATTTAGCAGACTGAAAAAATCACCCGCCAAGAGTTGCTTTCTCTAAGTGACTGTCAGCTTTCGAACTTCTTCCAATCTATAGTTTAGCATGCCTGCACTACAGCACCCCGTATTTGCTTTCTCTGTGTTAATGTAAGCGTTCGTATTTATGTCTCTCGTACCTCTTCCAAAGTAGAGTTTAGTATGCTCAAAAACGGCCACCCCAACGTTGCTTTCTCTGAGTGAATGTAAGCGTTCCTGTATATGATTTTAACACTTCATTGAAAATAGAGTTTAGCAGGCCTACGAACCACCCCCCAAGAGTTACATCCTCCAAACTATAGTTTAGTAGGCATACAAACATCACTCCATAGTTGCTTTCTCTGCGTGAATGTAACCGTTCATATATATGACTTTCCTACTTCTTCCGAACTACAGTTATTATGGCCACAAACTACAACCCAAACCTTGCGTTCTGAGTGGATGTAAACCTTCCCATATTTGACTTTAACAGTTGGTGCAAATTAGCAGGCTTAGAAACCATCTCCCGAGAGTTGCTCTCTCTAGGTGACTGTAAGCTTTGCTATATAAGATTCTAAACTTCCTCCAAACTATAGTTTAGTAGGCATAAAAACATCACTCCATAGTTGCTTTCTCTGCATGAATGTAAGCGTTCCTATATATGATTCTCGTACTTCCTCCAAACTAGAGTTTAGTATGCCTACAAAACACAAGCCCATCCTTGATTTCTCTGAGTCAATGTACGTGGTCCCCAATATGACTCACTCACTTCTTCCAAAGTAGAGTTTTGCAGGCCTACCGTCCATCCCCCGAAAGTTGGTTTCTATAAATGACTGTACGCTTTCCTATATAACTTCTTCCAAACTAGAGATTAGCATGGGTACAAAAACCCACCCCATAATTGCTTTCTCTGCATGAATGTAAGCATTCCCAAATATCATTTTCCTACTTCTTCCAAACTAGAGTTTAGTATGCCTACAAACCACCACATCATCGTTGCTTTCTCTGAGTGAATGTAACCCTTTCCATATATGACTCTCAATCTTAAACCAAAATAGAATTTAGCACGCCTACATTCCACAACCAGAAATTTGCTTTCCCTAAGAGACTCTAAGCTTTCTTATATGTGATTCTAAAACTTCATCCAAACTAGAGTTTAGCACGCCTGGAAAACACCACCCCACAGTTGCTTTCTCTGCATGAATGTAAGCGTTTGTATATATGACACTGGTACTTCTTTCAAAATACAATTTAGCAGACCTAAAAATCTACCGCCAAGAGTTGCTTTCTCTGACTGTCTGCTTTCGAACTTCTTCCAAACTATATTTTAGCATGCCAACAAAACACCACCCCATAGTTGCTTTCTCTGCGTCCATATAAGCGTTCATATATATGTCTCTCGTACTTCTTCCAAACTGGAGTTTAGTATACCTAAAAACCGGCACCACAATTTACCTTTCTCTGAGTGAATGAAGCGTATCCATGTATGCCTCTTTCACTTCATCCAAATTAGAGTTTAGCGGCCTACAAACCACTTCCTGTGAGTTGCTTTCTCTAGGTGACTGTAAACTTTCCTATATAAGACTCTCGAACTTCTTCCAAACTACAGTTTGGCATGCCAACAATACAGCGCCCCATCG
This sequence comes from Eulemur rufifrons, assembly GCF_041146395.1. Taxonomy (NCBI): domain Eukaryota; kingdom Metazoa; phylum Chordata; class Mammalia; order Primates; family Lemuridae; genus Eulemur; species Eulemur rufifrons. The sequence continues at coordinate 25,749,307 of NC_091007.1, read as the reverse complement.
TTGATTTCTCTGGGTGAACATAAGCGTTCCCATATATGACTCTCACTCTTTTTCCAAAATAGAATTTAACAGACCTACACACCAGCCCCCGATGGTTCCTTTCTCTAAATGACTCTAATTTTCCCCAGATATGACTCTCGAACTTCCTCCAAACTACGGATTATGATGATTACATACACCACCCCACAATTGCTTTCTCTGCGTGAATGTAACCGTTCATATATGACTCTCCTACTTCTTTGAACTACAGTTGTTATTCCTACAAACCACCACGACAAAGTTCTTTCTCTGAGTGAATGCAAGCGTTCTCACACTTCATCCAAATTACAGTTTAGCAGACCTACCAACAAACTACAGAGAGTTGTTTTCTCTGTGTCAGTGTAATCTTTCCTATATAAGGCTCTCGAACTTCTTCCAAACCACAGTTTAGCATGCCAACAAAATACGACCCCAGAGTTGCTTTCTCTGCGTGAATGTAAGCATTCGTATATATGACTCTCCTACTTCCTCCAAAATACAGTTTAGAATGCTTACAAACCACCACCCAAACGTTGCGTTCTCTGAGTGAATGTAAGCGTTCCCATGTTTGACTCTCACAATTGATGCAAATTAGAGTTTAGCATGCTTAGAAACAATCTGCCGAGAGTTACTTTCTCTAGGTGACTGTAAGCTTTCTTATATAAGACTCGCGAACTTCTTCCAAACTACACTTTAGCATCCCAACGAAACACTGCCCTATCGTTGATTTCTCTGAGTGAACATAAGCATTCCCACATATGAATTTCACTCTTCTTCCAAAATAGAATTTAGCAGATCTACAAAACGGCCCCCGATTGTTGCTTTCTCTAAGTGACTGCAATTTTCCCCAGATAAGACTCCCGAACTTCCTCCAAAGTATACATTAACTTGCGTACATACGCCACCCATCAGTTGCTTTCTCTGCGTGAATGTAACCGTTCATATATATGACTCTCCTACTTCTTCCAAACTACAGTTATGATGCCTACAAATCACCACCCAAACGTTGTGTTCTCTGAGTGAATGTAAGCGTTCCCATGTTTGACTCTCACAATTGCTGCTAATTAGTGTTTACAGGCTTGCAAAGCTGTCCCGAGTGTTGCTTTCTCTAGGTGACTGTAAGTTATCCTATATAACACTCTCGAACTCCTTCCAAACTGCAGTTTAGCATGCCAACAACACATCACCCCATAGTTTCTTTCTCTGCATGAATGTAAGTGTTTGTCTATATGACTCTGGTACGTCTTTCAAAATACAATTTAGCAGACCTAAAAATCACCCGCCAAGAGTTGCTTTCTGTAAATGACTGTCAGCTTTCGAACTTCTTCCAATCTATAGTTTAGCATGCCTGCACTACAGCACCCCATATTTGCTTTCTCTGTGTTAATGTAAGCGTTCCTGTATATGTCTCTCGTACCTCTTCCAAAGTAGAGTTCAGTATGCTCAAAAACGGCCACCCCAACGTTGCTTTCTCTGAGTGAATGTAAGCGTTCCTGTATATGATTCTAACACTTCATTGAAAATAGAGTTTAGCAGGCCTACGAACCACCCCCCCAAGAGTTGCTTTCTCTAAATGACTGTAAGCATCCCAGATATGACTCTCGAACATCCCCCAAACTATAGTTTAGTAGGCATACAAACATCACTCCATAGTTGCTTTCTCTGCATGAATGTAAGCGTTCCTATATATGATTCTCGTACTTCTTCCAAACTAGAGTTTAGTATGCCTACAAACCACAACCCCATCGTTGATTTCTCTGAGTGAATGTACGCAGTCCCCAAAATGACTCTCCCCCTTCTTCCAAAGTAGAGTTTTGCAGGCCTACAAACCATCCCCCGAAAGTTGGTTTCTATAAATGACGGTACGCTTTCCTATATATTACTCTTTAACTTCTTGCAAAATAGAGATTAGCATGGCTACAAAAAATCCACCCCATAATTGCTTTCTCTGCATGAATGTAAGTGTTCCCATATATCATTCTCCTACTTCTTCCAAACTAGAGTTTAGTATGCCTACAAACCACCACATCATCGTAGCTTTCTCTGAGTGAATGTAAGCCTTCCCATATATGACTCTCACTCTGAAACCAAAATAGAGTTTAGCACGCCTACATTCCACACCAGAGATTTGCTTTCTCTAAGTGACTCTAAGCTTTCTTATATGTGATTCTCAAACTTCGTCCAAACTAGAGTTTAGCATGCCTAGAAAACACCACCCCACAGTTGCTTTCTCTGCATGAATGTAAGCGTTTGTATATATGACTCTGGTACTTCTTTCAAAATACAATTTAGCAGACCAAAAAATGAACCGCCGAGAGTTGCTTTCTCTAAGTGACTGTCTGCTTTCGAACTTCTTCCAAATTATGTTTTAGCATGCCTACAAAACACCACCCCATAGTTACTTTCTCTGCATCAATATAAGCGTTCATATATATGCCTCTCTCACTTCATCTAAATTAGAGTTTAGCATGCCTACAAACCACGCCCCGTGAGTTGCTTTCTCTAGGTGACTGTAAACTTTCCTATATAAGAATCTCCAACTTCTTTCAAACTACAGCATGCCAACAAAACACCACACCGTGGTTGCTTTCTCTGAGTGAACATAAGCGTTCCCATATATGACTCACACTCTGTTTCCAAAATAGAATTTAGCAGATCTACAAACCAGCCCAAGATGGTTCCTTTCTCTAAGTGACTGTAATTTTCCCCAGATACGACTCTCGCACTTCCTCCAAACTACAGATTAACATGCATACCTGCGCCACCCCACAGTTGCTTTCTCTGCATGAATGTAACCGTTCATATATATGACTCTCCTACTTCTTCCCAACTACAGTTATTATGCCTTCAAACCATCACGATAATGTTTCTTTCTCTGAGTGAATGAATGCAAGCGTTCTCACATTTCATCCAAATTAGAGTTTAGCAGGCCTACCAATAAACTTCCGAGAGCTGTTTTCTCTGTGTCGCTGTAATCTTTCCTATATAAGACTCTCAAACTTCTTCCAAACCACAGTTTACCATGCCAACAAAATACGACCCCAGAGTTGCTGTCTATGCCTGAATGTAAGCGTTCAGATATATGACTCTCGTACTTCCTCCAAAATACAGTTTAGAATGCCTACAAACCACCACCCAAATGTTGCGTTCTCTGAATGAATGAAAGCATTCCCATGTTTGACTCTCACAATTGATCCAAAGTAGAGTTTAGCAGGCCAAGAAAGGATCTCCCGAGAGTTGCTTTCTCTAGGTGACTGTAAGCTTTCCTAAATAAGACTCTCCAACTTCTTCCAAACTACAGGTTAACATGCCCACAAAACATCACCCCATAGTTTTTTCTTTGCATGAATGTAAGCATTAGTATATATGACTCTGGTACTTCTTTCAAAATACAGTTTAGCAGACCTAAAAATCACCCACCAAGAGTTGGTTTCCCTACGTGACTGTTCAGGTTTAGAACTTCTTCCAAACTATAGCATGCTTACAAAACACCACCCCGTAGTTGCTTTCTCTGGGTGAATGTAAACATTCCCAAATATCATTCTCGTACTTCTTCCAAACTATTTAGTATGCCTACAAAAACCAGCCCAATGTTGTTTCTCTGAGGGAATGTAAGCGGTCCCATGTTTGACTCTCACACTTCATCCAAATTAGAGTTTAACATGTGTACAAACAATCTCCCGAGAGTTGCTTTCCCTAGGTGATGGTAATCATTCCTGTATAAGGTTCTCCAACTTCTTCCAAACTGCAGTTTAGCATGCCTACAAAACCTGACGCTATAAGTGCTTTCTCTGCGTGAATGTAAGTGTTCCTATATAGGACTCTCGTACTTCTTCCAAACTACAGTTTAGTATGCCCTACAAACCACCACCCAAACGTTGTTTTCTCTGAGTGAATGTAAGCGTTCCCATATATGACTCTCACACTTCAACCAAAATAGAGTTTAGCAGGCCTACATTCCACACCCAGAGAGTTGTTTTCTCTACGTGACTATAAACTTTCCTATATATGACTCTCAAACTTCGTCCAAACTAGAGTTTTGCAAGCCTACAAAACACCACCGCATAGTTGTTTTCGGTGCCGGAATGTAAGCGGCTCTACATGTGATTCTCTTGCTTCTTCCAAATTACAGGTTAGTATGCCTAGGAACCACAACCACGAGGTTGCTTTCACTGAGTTCCCATATATTATTCTAACACTTCATTGAAAATAGAGTTTAGCAGGCCTACGAAACACCCCCCGAGAGTTGCTTTCTCTAAGTGACTGTAAGCTTCCCAGATATGACTCTCGAACTTCCTCCAAACTATATTTTAGTAGGCATACAAACATCACTCCATAGTTGCTTTCTCTGCGTGAAGGTAAGCGTTCCTATATACGATTCTCGTACTTCTTCCAAACTAGAGTTGACTATGCCTACAAATCACAATCCCATCGTTGATTTCTCTGAGTGAATGCACGCGGTCCCCAATATGACTCTCCCCCTTCTTCCAAACTGGAGTTTTGCAGGTGTACAAAACATCCCCCGAGAGTTGGTTTCTATGACTGTAACCTTTCCTATATATTACTCCTTAACTTCTTCCAAACTAGAGATTAGCATGGCTACAAAAACGCCACCCCATAATTGCTTTCTCTACGTGAATGTAAGCGTTCCCATATATCATTCTCCCACTTCTTCCAAACTAGAGTTTAGTATGCCTACAAACCACCACGTCGTCGTTGCTTTCTCTGAGGGAATGTAAGCCTTCCCATATATGACTCTCACTCTTAAACCAAAATAGAGTTTAGCAGGCCTACTTTCCACACCCAGAGATTTGCTTTCTCTAAGTGACTGTAAGCTTTCTTATATGTGATTCTCAAACTTCGTCCAAACTAGAGTTTAGCATGCCTATAAAACACCACCCCATAGTTACTTTCAGTGCGTCAAAATGTATGTGTTCCTATATGTGATTCTCGTGCTTCTTCCAAACTGCAGTTTAGTAAGCCTACAAACAACCCCATCGTTGCTTTCTCTGAGGGAATGTAAGCGTTCTCATATATGACTCTCACACTTCAACCAAAACAGGGTTTTGCAGGCCTACAAACCACCCGCCAAGACTTGCTTTTTCAAAGTGGCTGTTACCTTTCCTATATAGGACTCTGGAACTTCTCCCAAGCTAGACTTTAACATGTCTACCTGACACTACTCCGTAGTTGCTCTCGGTGTGTGAATGTTAGCGTTCCTATATATGAGTCTTGTACTTCTTCCTAACTAGTATCTGGCATGCCAAAATAACACTCCCCCATAGTTGCTTTCTTTGAGTCAATGTAAACATTCCTATATATGTCTCTCGCACTTCTTCCAAACTTGAGTTATGTCTACAAACCAATCCCCGACAGCTGTTTTCTCTGAACGAATTTAAGCGTTCCTATATAGGACTATGGCACTTCCTCCAAACTAGAGTTTAGCAAGCCTACACTCCACCCCCGTTCATTGCTTTCTCTAAGTTACTGTAAGCTTTCCTATACATGGCTCTCGAAATTTTCCAAACTAGAGTTAGCATGCCTACTATACACCTACACATAATTGCTTTGTCTGAGTGAATATAAGCCTTCCTATATATGACTGTCGCACTTTTTCCAAATTAGAGTGTAGCCAGCCTGGAAAGCACCCCTTATAGTTGCTTTCATTGAGTGAATGTTAACATTCCTATGTATGACTCTCGCAACTTTTCCAATCTAAGATTTTAGCAATGCCACAAATCCCCCGCCGAGAGTTCCTATACATAACTGTCCTCTTTTTCCAAGCTAGAGTTTAGGAAGCCTAGAAACCGTCCCCCCGTAGGCGCTTTATGTGAATGTAAGCGTTCCTATATATGACTCTCGCCTTCCTCCAAACTAGAGCTTAGCAAGCCTACAAACCAACTCCCTATAATTGCTTTCTCTGAATGAATGATATCGTTCCTATATAAGACTCTCGAACTTCTTCCAAATCAGAGTTTAACAAGCCAAAAAAGCACCCCCCATAGATGCTTCCTCTAACTCAAAGCTAATATTCGTATATATGATTCAGCTTCTTCATCCAAACTAGAGTAAGGCAAGCCTACAAATCACACACCAATAGTTGCTTTCTATCAGTAAATGTAAGCATCCCTATATATGACTATAGCAATTCTTCCAAACTGGAGTTTAGCAAGCCTCCAGACCCCCGGACCCCACTCCATAGTACCCTGGGCATTGGCGCCTGCCTGTCATGCAGGACATAGGGGCGGACCCTCATCTCAGACACGGCATTGGTGGATTGTAGGCTTTTTTAAGTTTTTGAATTGAAGAAGTCTGAGAATTGGAATTGGGTTTAGATAAGGTTAGGTGTTAGGGACTAGGATTAGGTTTAGGGGTTAGGGTTTTAGGTTAGAATTAGGGTTAGGATTACTGTTAGGGTTAGAGATTAGGATTATGTTTAGTGGTTGGGTTTAGGTTTAGGGTGAGAGGCAAGAGTAAGGGTCAGGGATTAGGGTTACTGTTAGGAGTTAGATTTAGGGCTTACTAAGGGTTTGGTTTAGAGATAGGGTTAGGGCTTACGTTTAACGGTGTGTGTTAGGGCACGGGCCCTGTCTAATGTACGGGGCACTGTGGGTGTGGAGCAAGGCTGGGTCCCCACTTCATCGTACCCTGGGTGTTGGGCTTCAACTGTCACGCAGGACAAAGGCAGAGGCTCATCTCACGCATGGTTAGGATTAAGGTTTAAGGTTAGGGTCAGGGTTGAGGGTTAGGGTGAGGGTTAACAGTTAGAGTTAGGGTAAGGGGGTTAGGGATAGGGTTAGGGTTAAGGGTTAGGTTTATGGTTCAGGTTTAAGGTTAGCATTAGAGGGTAGGGTTTGTGTAAATGTAGATCAGTGTTGGGTTTAGATCTCTAGGCATTAGGGTAAAGGTTAGGGTTAGGGTTAAGAGTTAGGGTTATGTTTAAAGGTTAGGATTGGGATTAGGCTTAAGTGTTAAGGTTAAGGTTATGGGTTATGACTAAGGATCAACGGTTAGGGTTATTTTTAGGCATAGGGTTAGGGTAAGGGGTTAGAGTTAGTGTTAGTGTTGTTGGTCGGGTTAAGGTTAGGGTTGGCGTTTCAGAATTAGGGATTAGGTGTTATGTTTATAGCTAGGAGTTAGGGTTAGAATTACGGTATAGGGCTTGTTCTCAGGGTGTCATGCATTAACGTTAAGATAAGGGGTTAAAGTTAGGGTTACGGTGAGCTTTACCTGTTAAGGTGAGCAGTAGGATCAGGGTTAGGTGTTATGTTCTGGGTTAGGGTTATGGGTGAGGGGTAGGGCTTATCCTTAGGGCACGGGCCCTGTATGCACTAGGAGGCGAAGTTAGGGATCTGTGATGGTCGCTGGGAACCCACTCTATCGTTCGCAGTGTATGGGCCTCTGGGTTTCATGCAGGACACTGTGGCAGAGCCGGCTTTCATGCATGGCTTAGTAGGATTGTAGGCTTTCAAAACTCTGAGAAAGCAAGAAGTCTGAGAATTAGATATCGGGTTAGGATTACGGCACGGTTTAGGGATGAAGATTAGTGTTAGGGTGAGGGCTTAGGGTTAGGGGTTAGGGTTAGGGTTAGGGTTGTTGGTAGGGTGAAGGTTAGGGTTGACGTTTTAGAATTAGGGATGAGGTGTTACGGTTATGACTATGGTTTAGGATTAGAATTATGGGATACGGCTTCTTCTCAAGGTGTTTTGCATTCACGTTAAGTTAAGGGGCTAAGTTAGGGTTACGGGGAGGTTTATGTTTTAAGGTGAGCAATAGGATCAGGGTTAGGTGTTATGTTCAGGGTGAGGGTTATTTGTTAGGGGTAGTGTTTATACTTAGCATACAGGCCCTGTCTGCACTGGGAGGTGGGCGGGGTTTAGGGGGATGGTATTGTCCCCGGGAACCCACTCTATCGTACGCTGGGTATGGGCTCCTGGGTTTCATGCAGGACACAGTGGCAGAGCCCCCTTTTACTCATGGCATGGGAGGATTGTAGGCTTTCTAAACTCTGAGAAAGCAAGAAGTCTTAGAATTAGATTTAGGGGTAGGATTATGGTAATGTTTAGGGATGAAGATTAGTGTCAGGGTGGTGTCTTGGGTTAGGGGTTGGGGTTAAAGGTTAGTGTTAGGTTTAACAGTTACAGTTAGGTTTATGGTTAAGTTTTAGGGTTAGGGTTAAGGTTTGGGTTTAGCGTTTGGCACAGGGGAAGACTTCAATGTTAGCTTTATGGTTAAAGATTAGGATTAGTGTTAGTGTGAGGGTTAATGGTAAGGGTCAAGATTAATGGTTCAGGTTGGGGTTAGGCTTCGGTTTAGGGTTAGGGGTTAGGGTTAGGCTTAGGGTTAAGGGATAGGATTAGGGTTAATTGTTGGGCTTAGGGTTAGGGTTTAGTGTTAGGGTTATCGTTAAGGATTAGGGTTAGGGTCAGGGTTAAATGTTTGGGTGCGGGTAATGGTTAGGGTCAGGGTTAAGGTTTACGGATAGGGTTAGTGTTAAGGGTTACGGGTAGGTTTAGGGTTCAGGGTTAGAGTTAGCATTAGGGCTTAAGGTTAGGATTAGGTGGTAGGTTACATTTAGGTTTAGATCTAGGCGTTAGAGTAAGGGTTAATAGATAGGGTTAGGTTTAATGCTTAGGATTAGGGTTAGGGTTTTGGGTTAAAGTAAGTGTTAGGGGTTAGGTTTAAGGATCAAAGGTTAGGGTTATGTTTAGTTGTAGTGTTAGGGATAAGGGATAAGATTGGCGTAAGGGTTTTCCTTACTTTTATGGTTAAGGGTCACACTTAGATTAAAGGTTAAGTTTAGTGTTAAGGGTTATGGTGAGGGTTAACGGTTACGGTAAAGGTTAAGCGTTAGTGTTTGGGATTAGCGATTAGGGTTTTTGGTAAGTGTTAGGGTTAGGAGTTAGTGTTTTATGAAGGGATATGGTTAGAATTAGGATTGGGGTTAGTGTTAGGGTTAGGTTTAGGGGTTAGGTTTAGGGTAAAAGGATAGGATTAGGGTTAAGGGTTGGGCTCAGATTTAGGGTTAAAGTTTAGTGTTCGGGTTAATGTTTAGTGTTATGGTCCAGTTTAAGTGTTAGGGTGAGGGTTAACGGTTAGGATTAGGCTTAGAGGTTGGGGATATAGTGAGGGTTCAGTGTTAAGATTAGGTTTAGGGTTCAGGGTTAGGGTTAGCTTTAGGGGTTATGGTTAGGGTTAGGTGTTAGGTTAGTGTCAGGGTTAGGTCTAGTCGTGAGGGTAAGGTTTAGGGTTAGCTTTAAGAGCTAGGGTTAGGTTTAATGGTTAGGATTAGGATTAAGGTTAAAGGTTAGGGTAAGGCTTAGGGGTTAGGGTGAAGGGTTAAGGGTTTTTGTTAGGCATAGCGTTGGGGTTAGAAGTAAGGGTTACTGTCAGTGTTAGGGTTGTAGGCAGGGTTACGGTTAGGGTTAGCGGTTTAGAATTAGAGTTAGGGATTAGGTGTTCCAGTGATGAATAGGAGATAGGGTGAGAATTAGTGGATAGGGGTTGTTCTCAGGGAATGGGTTATGCACTAACGTTAGGATAAGAGGTTAAAGTTAGGCTCACGGTCAGTTTTACGTGTTAAGGGGAGAAATAGGAACAGGGTTGGGTGTTATGTTCAGGGTGAGGGATATCTGTTACAGGTATTGTTTATGCTTAGCGCACGGGCCCTGTCTGCATTAGGCAGGGGAGGAGGTTCGGGGGTTGGGATTGTCACTAGGATCCCACTGTATCGTCCTCTGGGTATGGGCCCGTGGGTTTCATGCAGGACACCGTGGTAGAGCCTCCTTTCACACATGGCATGGGAGGATTGCAGGCTTTCTAAACTCTAAGAAAGCAAGAAGTCTGAGAATTAGATTTAGGGTTAGGATTATGGTTAGGGTTAAGGATGAAGTTTAGTGTTAGGGTGAGGGCTTAGGGTTAGTGATTAGGGTTAGGGTTAAAGGTTACTCTTAGGTTTAACAGTTACAGTTCGGTTTAGGATTGAGGTTTACGGTTAGGGTTAAGATGAGGGGTTAGGGTTTGGTATAGGGTTAGGGTTAGGTACAGGGTTAGGGTTAAGTGTTAGAATTAGGGTTGAAGATTAGGATTAGGGTTAGGATTAAAGGTTAGCGTGAGAGTTAACGCTTAGGGTTAAGGTTAAGAGTTAGGGTTAGGGTTTAGGTTTAGGGTTAAGGGTTAGGGTTAGTTTTAGGGTTCGAGTTATGTGTTAGGGTTTGTGTTAGAGGTTAGGGTTTGGTTTACTGTTCAGGGTTAGGGTTACGTTTAGGGGTTAGCATTAGGGTTAAGGATTAGGTTTAGGGTAAGGGTTTAGAGTTAGTGTTCGTCTTTAGGCTCGGGGCTTAGGTTCAGGGTCAGGGGTTAGAGTTGGTGGTAGGGCTTAGATTTAGCGGTCAGTTTAAGGGCACAGGAGCTGTTTAATCTATGGTGAGAGGGGTCTGTTCGGAGTCACCACAAAGCACAACATCATTCCCTGGGCCCTGGGACAAGACCTACATGCAGGACTCAGGCGGAGCCTCATCTCACACATGGCATGGCTGTATTTTAGGCTTGCTTCACTCTGGGAATGGAAGTAGTGTGAGAATTAGGGTTAGGGTTGGGGTTAGGGGTTGCAAGTTAGGGGTTAGGTTTTGACTCAGGGTTAGGTGGTAGGGATTAGTGGTTAGGGTTATAGTTAGTGTTACGGGTTAAGTGTTAAGTCTGCTTTAGGGGGCCATGGTAAGTTTTAGGTTTGGAGTTAGCGTTAGGGTTAGGGTTTAGGGTTAAGGGATAGGGTTAGGGTTAAGGGTTAGGCTTAGGGTTAGGGTTCAGGTTTAGGGTTAGGGTCAGGGTTAAGGGTTAGTGTCAGGGTTAACAGTTAGGGTTAGGGGGTTAGGGATAGGTTTAGGGTTAAGGGTCAAGGCTATGTTTCAGGTTTAAGGTTAGCATTAGGGGGTTAGCGTTAGTGTTAACTGTAGGTCAGTGTTGGGTTTAGATCTCTAGGCATTAGGGTAAAGATTAGGGTTAGGGTTAAGAGTTAGGGTTATGTTTAATGGTTAGGATTGGGATTAGCGTGAAGAGTTAGGGTTAAGGTTAGGGGTTATGACTAAGGATCAACGGTTAGGGTTATTTTTATGTGTAGGGTTAGCGTAAGGGGTTAGGGTTATTGTTAGTGTTGTTCGGAGGGTTAAGGTTAGGGTTGGCGTTTCACAATTAGGGATTAGGTGTTATGGTTATGGCTAGGAGTTAGGGTTAGAATTACGGTATAGGTCTTGTTCTCAGGGTGTCATGCATTAACGTTAAGATAAGGGCTTAAAGTTAGGGTTACGGTGAGCTTTACCTGTTAAGGTGAGCAGTAGGATCAGGGTTAGGTGTTATGTTCTGGGTTAGGGTTATGGGTGAAGGGTAGGGTTTATCCTTAGGGCACGGGCCCTGTATGCACTAGGAGGCGAAGTTAGGGATCTGTGATGATCCCTGGGAACCCATTCTTTAGTACGCAGTGTATGGGCCTCTGGGTTTCATGCAGGACACTGTGGTAGAGCGGGCTTTCATGCATGGCTTAGTAGGATTGTAGGCTTTCAAAACTCTGAGAATTAGATTTCGGGTTAGGATTACGGCACGGTTTAGGGATGAAGATTAGTGTTAGGGTGAGGGCTTAGGGTTTGGGGTTATGGTTAGGGGTAGGGTTCATCGTTAGGGTTACGTTTAGGCAGTAGGGTTATGGGTTAGGAATAGGGTAAGGGTTTAATGTTAGTGTTGGGCGTTAGGGTCAGGGCTTAAGTTTAGGGTTAGGGGTTAGTGTTAGAGTTAGTGTTAGGGCTTAGATTTAGAGGTTATTTTAAGGGCACAGGACCTGTGTAATCTATGGTGAGAAGTGTGCGGAATGGGTCATCGCCACACCACACCATCGTACCCTAGGCCTTGTGCCCAGACCTACATGTAGGTCTCAGGCAGAGCCTCTTCTCACGCATGGCATGGTTTTATTGTAGGCTTGGCTAACTCTGAGAATGGAGGAAGTGTGAGAATTATGGTTATGATTAGGGTTAGGTGTTTGGGGTTAGGGGTTAGTGTTCGAGTGAGGGTTAGGGGTTAGGGATTAGGGGTTAGGGTTAATGTTAGCATTAGGGGTTAACGGTTAGGGTTGGGTTAGGGACTAGGGTTAGATTTAGGGTTGGGGTAGGGTTAGGGTTAGGGGTTAGGGTTAGGGTTAAGGGATAGGATTAGGGTTAAGGGTTAAGGCTTAGGGTTAGCATTAAGGGATGGGTTAGGGTTAAGGGTTAGGGTTATGGTCCGAGTTAAGGGTTAGGATGAGGGTTAACAGTTAGGGTTATAAGTTAGGGATAGTGTTACGATTAAGGTCTAGGGTTAGGGTTAGAGGTAGTTTTACTGCTAAGATTAGGTCTAGGCATTAAGGTAAGGGTTAGTGTTAGGGTTAGGTTTAATTGTTAGGATTAGGATCAGAATTAAGGGTTAGGCTTAGGGTTAGGGGATAGGGTTAGGGTTTAGGGTAAACTTTTAAGTTTATGTTTAGGGATAAGGTTAGGGTTAGCGTTTAAGGTTAGGGTTAGTATTAGGGTTGTTTGTAGGGTTAAGGTAATGTTTAGTGGTTAGAATTAGGGTTAGGGATTAGGGGTTACTGTTATGGCTAGGAGTTTGGGTTAGTATTAAGTGATAGGGGTTGTTCTTAGCATAAGTGTTATGCATTTACGTTAGAATAAATGGTTAAAGTTAGGTTTACGGTGAGGTTTATGTGTTAAGGTGAGCAATAGGATCAGGGTTAGAATTATGAGTGAGGGGTAGGGTTTTGCTTAGGGTATGGGCCCTGTCTGCCCTAGGAGTGGGATTGAGGGGGATGCGATTGTCACCAGAAACCCACTCTATCGTATGCAGGGTATGGGCCCATGGGTTTCTTGTAGGACACTCTGGCAGAGCCTGATTTCACGCATGGTAAAGGAGGATTGTAAGCTTTCAAATCTCTAAGAAAGTAAGAAGTCTGAGAATTAGATTTAGGGTTAGGATTATCGTTATGGTTAGGGATGAAGTTTAATCTTAGGGTGAGGGCTTCGGGTAAGGGGATAGGGTTAGTTTTAGGGTTAAAAGTTACTGTTAGGTTTAACAGTTACAGTTAGACTTAGGGTTTAGGTTTAGGGTTAGGGTTAAGCTTAGGGGTTAGGGTTTGGTACAGGGTTAGGGTTAAGTGTTAGGGTTAGGGTTAAAGATCATGACTAGGGTTAGAGTTAAGGGTTAGTTTGAGTGTTAACAGTTAGGGTTAAGGATAACTTTTCGGGTTAGGGGTTAGGATTAGTGTTCGGGCTGAGATTTAGCGGTTAGTTTAAGGGCACAGGACCTGTTTAATCTATGGTGAGAGTGGTGCACAGGGTCGCTGCGACACGACACCACCATACGCTGGGCCTTGGGCCAAGACCTACATACAGGGCTCAGGTGGAGCCTCTTCTCACGCATGACATGGCTGTATTGTAGGCTTGGTTAACTCTGAGAATGGAAGAAGTGTGAGAAATCGGGTTAGGGCTGGCTGTAGGTGTTTTTAACCCCTAACCCTAACACTAACCCCAAGGTTAAATCTAACCGTAACCCTTACGCCAACCCTAACCCTAACCCTAACCCCTCTCACTGTAGAATAAACAGGTCCTGTGCCCTTAAACTAACCGCTAAATCTAAGCCCTAAAATCAACCCTAACCTCTGACCCTAAACCTAAGCCCTGAGCCTAAAGCCCAACACTAACTCTAAACTCTTACCCTAAAGCTAATCCCTAACCCTAATGCTAACCCCTAAACATAACCCTAACTGTGAACCCTAAACCTAACCCTAACCTCGAGCGCTAACCATAGCACTTAACTCTAACCCTAAACCTAACATGAACCCTTAATCCTAACACTAACCCTAACCCTAACTCTTAACTTTAACCCTGACTGTTAACCCTCACACTAACCTTTAAACCTAACCTTAATCGTAATCTTTAACCCTAAACCTAATATTTAACCCTAATCCTGTACCAAACCCTAAACCCTAACCTTAAACCTAACCGTAAACCTTAACCCTGAACCTAACTGTAACGGTTAAAACTAAGAGTAACCTGTAACGCTACCCGTAACCCCTAACTCTAAGCCTTCACCCTAACACTAACCTTGATCCTTAACCCGAACCCTAACCCTAACCCTAAATCTAATTCTCAGTCTTCTTGCTTTCTTAGAGTTTAGAAAGCCTACAATCCTCCCATTCCATGCGTGAAAGGAGGCTCTTCCACTGTGTCCTGAATGAACCGCTGGGGCCCATAACCAGAGTACGATAGAGTGGGTTCCTGGTGACAATCCCAGCCCCCTAACTCCCGCCCCCCGCCTAATGCAGACAAGGCCGGTGTCCTAAGCATAAACTCTACACCTCACCCAAAACTCTAACCCTGAAAATAATGTTTAACCCTGATTCTATTGCTCACCTTAGAATGTAAACCTCACTGTAACCTGAACTTTAACCTCTTATCCTAACGTTAATGCATAACACTTACCCTGAGAATAACCCCTATGCCATAATTCTAACCCTATCTCCTAGTCATAACTGTAACAACTAATCCCTAACCCTAATTCTAAACCACTAACACTAACTGTTACCCTACGTAGTTACTGTTACGGTAACCTACTGTTACCCTAACACTGAACCTAACCCTTACTCCTAACGCCAAAGCTATGGCTAAAAATAATGCTAACCCTTGACCCTTTACCCTAACTCCTAACCCTAATCCTAATCCTAACCACTAAACCCAAACTTAGCTCTTAACCCTAACCCTAAACCTTACCCTGACGCCTAGACCTAACACTAACACTAAACTAACACCTAACCCTAATCATAACCCCTAAAGCTAACCCTAACCCTGAACCCTAAACCTAACCCTAACACTTAATACTAACTATATCCCTAACCCCTAACCCTAACCCTAACCGTTAACCCTCACCCTAACCCTTAAACCAGACCCTAACACTAAATCTTAACCCTAACACTAAATTTTAACCCTAAACCTACGCCCAACCCTTAACCATAATCCTATCCCTTAACCCTAAACCTAACCCCTAACCCTAAACCTAACACTAACCCCAATCCTAATTCTAACCATAGCCCTTAATACATCACTACGCCTAACCGCTAACCCTAACCCCTAATGCTAACCCTAACACTGAACCCTAAACCTAACCCTATCCCTAACCCTTAAACATAACTCTATCCCTAACCAATAATCCTAAGCCTAATCTTTCACCCTCACCCTAGAGCTTAACTCGAACCGTAACCCTAAGCCTAAACCCCAACCCTAACACTTAACACAAACCCTAAGCCTTAACACTTAACCCCAATCCTATCCTTTAACCCTAACACTAACCCTGATGCCTAATCCTAACCCTAACACTAACCCCAACCATAAATCTAACCCTAGCCCCTAACGCAAAACTAACCCCTAACCCCTAACCCCTAACCCTAACACTAACCCTAAATCCTAGTCCCTAACCACTAAATCTCACTTGAACCCTAACCCCTAACAACAAACCCTTAACCCTAACCATAACCCTATTTCTCACACTACTTCCATTCTCAGAGTTAACCAAGCTTAAAATACAACCATGCAATGCGTGAGTAGAGTTTCTGCATGAGTCCTGCAAGTAGGTCTGGGCCAAAGGCCCAGGATCCGATGGTGTGGTGTCGCATGGAAACATTCTGCACCCTTCTCACCATAGATTACACAGGTCCTGTACCCTTAAACTAACCGCTAAATCAAAGCCCAAACACTGACCCTAACCCCTAACCCTAAACCTAAGCCCTGACCCTAATGCCCAACACTAACACTAAACGCTTACCCTAAACCTAACCCTTAAATGTAACCTTAACCATGAACCCTAAACCTAACCCAAACCCCTAACCCTAACCATAACACTTAACTCTAACCCTAAACCTAACATGAACACTTAACCCTAACGCTAACCCATAACCCTAACACTTAACCTTAACCCTAACCGTTAACCCTCACACTAAACCTTAACCCTAACCCTAATCCTAATCTTTAACCCTAAACCTAGCACTTAACCCTTACCCTGTACCAAAACCTAACCCCTAATCTTAACCCTAACCGTAAACCTTAAAGCTTAACCCTAAACCTAACTGTAACTGTTAAACCTAACACTAACCTTTAACCCTGACCCTAACCGAAACCCCTAACCCTAAGCCCTCACCATAACAGTAACCTATATTGCTAACCCTAACCCTAATCCTAGCCCTAAATTTAATTCTCAGACTTCTTGCTTTCTCAGAGTTTACAAAGCCTACAATCCTCCCATGCCATGTGTAGAAGGAGGCTCGGCCACTGTGTCCGGCATGAAACCAGGGGGCCCATACCCAGCATATGATAGAGTGGCTTCTGGCATCTATCCCAGCCCCCTAAGCCCCCTCCTAGAGCAGGGAGGGCTCGTGATATAAGCATAAACACTACCCCTCACCCATAACCCTAACCCTGAACATCACAGCTCACCCTGATACTATTGCACACCTTAACACATCAACCTCACCATAACTCTAACTTGAACCCGTTATCCTAACGTTAATGCATAAGACTTACCCTAAGAACAACCCCTATCCCTTAATTCTAACCCTAACTCCTAGCCACAATTATAACACCTAATCCCTAAGGCTAATTCAAAACTGCTAAACATTACCTTACCCCTACAAACAACCCTAACACTAACCCTAACCCTAACCGCTAACCCTAACCGTACACCTAAAAATAACCGTAACACTTGACACTTAACCCTAACCCCTAACCTTAACCCTAACCCTTAACCTTGATCCTAATCCTAACAATTAAACCTAACCCTAACTCTTAAGCCTAACACTAACACGTACCCTAACGCCTAGACCTAACCCTTAGAGTAAACGTAACCCCTAACCCTAACCCTAATCCCTAATGCTAACCCTAACACTGAACCCTAATCCTAAGCCTTAAACCTAACTCTATCCTTAAGCCATAAGCCTAGCCCTAACTGTTAACCCCACACTAACCCTTAACTCGAACTGTAACCCTAACCCTTAAAACTAAACCTAACACTTAACGCTAACCCTAAGCCTTAACGCTTAACCCTTATCCTATCCCTTAACCCTAACCCTAACCCCTAATGCTAACCATAACCCCACCATAAATCTAACCCTAGCCTCTAACCCAACCCTAACCCCTAAACCCTAACCCTATCACTAAACCCAACACCTACTCCCTAACCCCTAATCCTCACTCGAAGCTTAAGCCCTAACCCTAAGCCCTCTCCCTGACTAATCTTCATTCCTAACTCTAACCATAATCCTAACCCTAAATCTAATTCTCAGACTTCTTGCTATCTCAGAGTTTTAAAAGCCTACAATTCTCCAAAGCCATGCGTGAAAGCTGGCTCTACCACAGTGTCCTGCATGAAACCCAGGAGCCCATACTCTGTGTACAATAGAGTGGGTTCCTGGGGACAATCACGGCCCCCTAACTCCCCCTGCTAGTGCTGACAGGGCCTATGCCCTAAGCAAAAACCCTGCACCTCACCCATAACCCTAACCCTGAACATAACACCTAACCCTGATGTTATTGTTCACCTTAACACGTAAACCTCACTGTAACCCTAACTTTAACCCCGTATCCTAATGTTATTGAATAACACTTACCCTAAGAACAAACCCTATCCCTTAATTCTAAGCCTAACTCCTAGCATAACCGTAACACCTAATCCCTAACCTTAATTCTCAACTGTTAAACATTACCTTCACCCTACAAACAACCCTAACACTAACCCTAACTCTAACCGCTAACCCTAACCCTAACCATTACACTGATCATAATCCTAACAATTAAACCTAACCCTAATTCTTAACCCTAACACGAACCATTACCATAATGCCTAGACCTAACCCTAACTGTAACCCTAACCCCTAACCCTAACCCTAACCGCTAATGCTAACCCTAACCCCGAACCCTAAACCTAACCCTAACCCTATCCCTTAAACCTATTACTATCCCTAAACCATTACCCTAATCGCAACTGTTAACCCTCACTCTCACCCTTAACTTGGACCGAAACCCTAACCCTTAACCCTAACCTTAACCCTTACTGCTAATCTTAAGCCTTCACCCTTTACCTTAATCCTATCTCGTAAGCCTAACCCTAAGGCTGACCCCTAACCCGCCCGAGCATTAACCCTAACCCTAAATCTAACGCTAGCCCCTTACAAAAACCTAACACCTAACCCATGACACACTAATCCTAACTTCTAATTCCTAACAGCTAAACTTCACTCAAACCCTAACCTCTAACCCTAAACACATAACCCTAACCATAACCCTAATTCTCACACTTCATCCGTTCTCAGAGTTGACCAAGCCTACAATAGAGCCATGCCACAAATGAGAAGAGGCTCTGCCTGAGTCCTGCATGTAGGTCTGGGCCCGAGGCCCAGGTACGATGGTGTGGTGTTGAGGCGACCCAGTCTGCACCCTTCCCACCATAGATTAAACAGAGCATGTGCCCTTAAACTAACCACTAAATCTAAGCCCTAACACTAAACCTAAATCCTAACCCTAAACCTCGGCCCTTATCCTAACGCCCAACAGTAACACTAAACACTCACCGTAAACTTAACCCGTAACCCGAACCCCTAAATGTAACCCTAACCATAAACCCTAAACCTAACCCTAACCTCTAGCCATAACCATAACACTTAACTCTAACCCTAAACGTTACACGAAGCCTTATTCCTAACCCTAACCCCAACCGTAACACTTAATCTTGACCCTTACCATTAACCCTCACACTAACCCTTAACCCTAACCCTAATCCTAATCTTTAACCATAAAGCTAACACTGAAGCCTAACCCTGTGCCAAACGCTAAAACCAAACCTTAACCCTAACCCTGAAACTTAACCGTAAACGTAACTGTAACTATTAAAAATAACACTAACCTTTAACACTAACCCCTAACCCTCAGAGGCCACCCTAACACTAATCTTCCTCTCTAAACATTACCATAATCCTACCCCTAAATCTAATTCTCAGACTTCTTGCTTTCTCAGAGTTAAGAAAGCCTACAATCCTCCCATGCCATGAGTAAAAGGGGGCTCTTCCACTGTGTCCTGCATGAAACCCAGGAGCCCATACCCAGCGTATGATAGAGTGCGTTCCCGGGGACAATCCCATCCCTCTAACCCCCGCCCCCCACCCAGTGCAGACAGGGACCGTACGCTAAGTATAAACACTATCCCTAACAGATAACCCTCACCCTCAATATAAAACCTGACCCTGAACCTATTGCTCACCTTAAAACATAAACCTCTCCGAAACCCTAACTTATCCCCTTATCTTAACATTAATGTATAACACCCTGAGAAGAAGCCCTATCCCATAATTCTAAATCTAATCCCCAGCCATAACCCTAACACCTCATCCCTAATTCTAAAATGCCAACCCTACCTTCACCCTACCAACAACCCTAACCCTAACCCTAAACACTTACCCTAACCCTACGCCTAAAAATAACCCTAACCATTGATCCTTAGTCATAACCCCTAAACCTTAACCCTAACCCTTCACGCTAATCCCAATCCTAACCATTAAACATAACCCTACTTAACCCTACCGCTAAACTCTACCCTAATGCCTAGATATCTAACCCCAACACTGACCTACAGTTAACACTAATCCTAACCCCGAATCCTAACCTTAAAGCTGAACCATAAACCTAACCCTTAACCCTAACCCTATCCCTAACCCCCTAACCCTAACCCTAACTGTTAAGCCTCACCCTAACATTAACCCTGACTCTAACCCTATCCCTTAACCCTAACCCCTAACCCTAACGCTAACCACAACCCTAAACCTAACCCTGGCCCAGTAACCCAGACTTAACACCTAAGCCCTAACACAAACTCTAACCCTAACCACTAATCCCTAGCACCTGACCCTGACTCGAAACCTAACCCCTAACTCGAAACCCCTAAACCCAAACCTAACCCTAATTCTCACACTACTTCCATTCCCAGAGTGAAGCAAGCCTACAATACAGCCATGCCATGTGTGAGATGAGGCTCCGCCTGATTCCTGCATGTAGGTTTTGTCCCAAGGCCCAGGGAATGATGTTGTGCTTTCGTGGTGACTCAGACCACACCCCTGTCACCGTAGATTAACCAGGTCCAGTGCCCTTAAACTGACCGCTAAATCTAAGCCCTACCACCAACCCTAACCCCTGACCCTGAACCTAAGCCCCGAGCCTAAAGCCCAACACTAACTCCAAACGCTTACCCTAAACCTAATCCCTATCCCTAATGCTAAACCCTAAACGTAACCCTAACCGTGAACAGTAAACCTAACCCTAACCTCTAACACAAATCCTAACACATAACTCTAACCCTAAAACTAACCCTAACCCTTAACCCTGAACCTAAACCCTAACCCTATCCCTTAACCTTAACCTTAACCGTTAACTCTCATGCTAACCTTTAATCCTAACCCTAATCCTAATCTTCAACCCTAAACCTAACACAACCCTAACCCTGTACCAAACCCTAACCCCTCATCTTAACCCTATCCACAAACCTCAACCCTAAAACGAACTGTAACCGTTAAACCTAACAGTAACCTTAAACCGTAACCCTAATCTGTAACCCTATCCCCTCACCATAACACTACACTTCATCCTGAACCCTTACCATAATCCTAACCCTAAATCTAATTCTCAGACTTCTTGCTTTCTTAGAGTTTAGAAAGCCTGCAATCCTCCCATGCCATGCGTGAAAGGAGGCTCTACCACTGTGTCCTGCATGAAAACCACGGGCCCATACCCAGAGTCTGATACAGTGGGTTCCCGGTGACAATCCCAGCCCCCTAACCTCGCCCCAGCTTAATGTAGACAGGGCCCGTGCGCTAAGCATAAACAATACCTTTAACAGATAACCCTAACCATGAACATAGCACCTAACCCTGTTCCTATTTCTCCCCTTAACACGTAAACCTCACCGTGAGCCTAACTTTAACCTCTTATCCAACGTTAATGCATAACCCATTCCCTGAGAACATCCCCTATCCAATAATTCTAACCCTATCTCCTAGTCATAACTGTAACACCTAATCCCTAACCCTAATTCTCAACCACTAAGCCTAACCGTAACGCTGCCTACAACCCTAGCACTGACAGGAACCCTTAGTTCTAACCCCAACGCTATGCCTAACAAAAGCCCTAACCCTTCACCGTCACCCTAATCCCTACGCATTACCCTAACCCTTAACCGTAATCCTAATCCTAACGATTAAACCTAACCCTACCTCTTAAAGCTAACCCTAAACCTTACCCTCACGACTAGACCTAACCCTGACACTAACCTAACACCTAACACTAACCATAACCCCTAAAGCTAACCCTAACCCTCAACCCTAAACCTAACCCTAACACTGATCCTTCACTATATCCCTAACCCCTAAGCCTAATCCTAACTGTTAACCCTCACCCTAAAACTTAAACTGGACCATAACACTAAACATTAACCCTAACACTAAACTTTAACCCTAACCATAAGCCCAACACTTAACCCTAATCCTATCCCTTAACCCTAAGCCTAACCCTAACCCCTAACCCTAAACCTAACCCTAACCCCAACCCTAACCCTTAATCTTGACCCTTACCATTAACCCTCGCACTAACCCTAATCCTAATCTTTAACCATAAAGCTAACACTGAAGCCTAACCCTGTGTCAAACGCTAAACCCAAACCTTAACCCTAACCCTCAAACTTAACCATAAACCTAACTGTAACTGTTAAACCTAACACTAACCTCTAACGCTAACCCCTAACCCTAAGACCCCACCTTAACACTAACCCTAACCCTAAACATTATCATAATCCTACCCCTAAATCTAATTCTCAGACTTCTTGCTTTCTTAGAGTTTAGAAAGCCTAAAATCCTCCCATGCCATGAGTAAAAGGGGGCTCTGCAGCTCTCTCTTGCATGAAACCAGGAGCCCATACCTAGCGTATGATAGAGTGGGTTCCCGAGGAAATCCCATCCCCGTAACCCCAGCCCCCCGCCCAGTGCAGACAGAGCCTGTACGCTAAATATAAACACTACCCCTAACAGATAACACTCACCCTGAACATAGCACCTGACCCTGATCCTATTGCTCACCTTAAAACATAAACCTCCCCGTAACCCTAACTTATCCCCTTATCTTAACGTTAATGCATAACACACTGAGAAGGAGCCCTATCCCATAATTCTAATCCTAACCCCTAGCCATAACCGTAACACCTCATCCTTAATTCTAAAATGCCAACCCTAACCTTCACCCTACCAACAACCCTAACCCTAACCCTAATCCCTAACCCTAAGCCCTCACCCTATCACTAATCCTCATCCCTAAACCGTACCATAATACTAACTCTAAATCTAACTCTCAGACTTCTTGCTTTCTCAGAGTTTTGAAAGCCTACAATCCTACTAAGCCATGCATGAAAGCCCGCTCTGCCACAGTGTCCTGCATGAAACCCAGAGGCCCATACATTGCGTACGATAGAGTGGGTTCCCAGCGACCATCACAGACCCCTAACTTCGCCTCCTAGTGCATACAGGGCCTGTGCCCTAAGCACAAACCCTACCCCTCACCCATAACCCTAACCCGAAACATAACACCTGACCCTGATCCTACTGTCCACCTTAACACGTAAACCTCACCGTAACCCTAATTTTAACCCCTTATATTAACGATAATGCATGACACCCTGAGAACAAGCCCTATAGCGTAATTCTAACCCTAACTCCTAGCCATAACCGTAACACCTAATCCCTAATTCTGAAACGCCAACCCTAACCTTAATCCTACCAACAACACTAACACTAACCCTAAACACTTACCCTAACCCTACACCTAAAAGTAACCCTAACCATTGATACTTAGTCATAACCCCTAAACCTTAACACTAACCCTTCACGCTAATCCCAATCCTAACCATTAAACATAACCCTACTTAACTCTACCCCTAACCTATACCTTAATGCCTAGAGATCTAACCCCAACACTGACCTACAGTTAACACTAACCCTAACCCCTGATCCTAACATTAAACCTGAACTATAAAACTAACCCTTAACCCTAACCCTATCCCTAACCCCCTAACCTTAACCCTAAATGTTAAGCCTCACCCTAACACTTAACCCTGACTCTAAGCCTAAACTTTAACCCTAACACCTAACCCTAACGCTAACCCCAACCCTAAACCTAATCCTGGCCCCCGAACCCAGACTTAACACCTAACCTCTAACACTAACTCTAAACCTAACCACTAATCCCTAGCACCTGACCCTGACTCGAAACCTAATCCCTAACTCGAAACCCCTGACCCCAAACCTATCCCTAATTCTCACACTAATTCCATTTCCAGAGTGAAGCAAGCCTACAATACAGCCATGCCATGTGTGAGATGAGGCTCCGCCTGAGTCCTGCATGTAGGTCCTCTACCAAGGCCCAGGGAATGATGTTGTGCTCTCGTGGTGACTCCGACCACACCCCTCTCACCGTAGATTAACCAGGTCCTGTGCCCTTAAACTGACCACTAAAGCTAAGCCCTACCACCAACCCTAACCCCTGACCCTGAACCTAAGCCCCGAGCCTAAAGCCCAACACTAACTCTAAACACTTACCCTAAACCTAATCCCTAACCCTAATGCTAACCCCTAGAGGTAACCCTAACCGTGAACAGTAAACCTAACCCTAACCTCTAACACAAACCCTAACACATAACTCTAACCCTAAAACTAACCCTAACGCTTAACCCTGAACCTAAACCCTAACTCTAACCCTTAACCTTAACCTTAACCGTTAACTCTCATGCTAACCTTTAATCCCAACCCTAATCCTAATAATCAACCCTAAACCTAACACAACCCTAACCATGTACCAAACCCTAACCCCTCATCTTAACCCTATCTGCAAACCTCAACACTAAAACGAACTGTAACTGTTAAACCTAAGAGTAACCTTAAACCGTAACCCTAATCTGTAACCCTATCCCGTCACCATAACACTACACTTCATCCTGAACACTAACCATAATCCTAACCCTAAATCTAATTCTCAGACTTCTTGTTTTCTTAGAGTTTAGAAAGGCTGCAATTCTCCCATGCCATGTGGGAAAGGAGGATCTACCACTGTGTCCTGCATGAAAACCACGGGCCCATACCCAGAATCCGATACAGCGGGTTCCCGGTGACAATGCCAGCCCCCTAACCTCCCCCCAGCTTCATGCAGACAGGGCCCGTGCGCTAAGCATAAACAATACCTTTAACAGATAACCCTAACCCTGAACATAGCACCTAACCCTCTTCCTATTTCTCCCTTAACACGTAAACCTCACCGTGAGCCTAATTTTAACCTCTTATCGTAACGTTAATACATAAACCATTCCCTGAGAACATCCCCTATCCAATAATTCTAACCCTATCTCCTAGTCATAAGTGTAACACCTAATCCCTAACCCTAATTCTGAACCGCTAAGCCTAACCGTAACGCTGCCTACAACCATAACACTGACAGGAACCCTTAGTTCTAACCCCAACGCTATGCCTAACAAAAGCCCTAACACTTCACCCTTCACCCAAACCACTACGCATTACCGAACCCTTAACCGTAATGCTAATCCTAACCATTAAACCTAACCCTGGCTCTTAAGCTAACCCTAAACCTTACCCTCACGACTAGACCTAACCCTGACACTAACCTAACACCTAACCCTAACCAGAACGCCTAAAGCTAACCCTGAACCCTATCCCTAACCCTAGCAGTAAACTTTAACCCTAAACCTAAGCCCAACCCATAACCCTAATCCTATCCTTTTACCCTAAAACTAACCCCTAAACCTAACCCCTATACCTAACCCTAACTCTAATCCCAATCCTAATTCTAACCATACCCCTTCATAAAACACTAACTCCTAACCGCTAACCCTAACACTAACCAAAAACCCTAATCACTAATCCCTAACCCTAACGCTTAACCTTTACCCTAACCATTAACCCTCACCCTAATTCTTAACACTGACCCTAACCTTCACCTTTAACTCTAAGCCTAGCCCTTAACGCTACAGTAAGGAAGACCCTTAATGCTAATGGTATCCCTTATCCCTAACCCTAACACTACAGCTAAAAATAACCCTAAACTGGATCCTTAAACCTAACGACTAACACTTACTTTAACCCCAAACCCTAACCCTAATCCTAAGCATTAAACCTAACCCTATCTCTTACCCCTAACCCTAGCACTTACCCTAACGCCTAGATCTAACCCTAAATCTAATCTACCGCCTAATCCTAACCTTAAGCCTTAATGCTAACACTAACCCTGAACCCTAAACCTACCTGTAACCCTTAACACTAACCCTATCCGTGAACCTTAACCCTGAGCCTAAACATTACCCGCACCCAAGCATTTAACCCTGACCCTAACCCTAATCCTTAATGATAACCCTAACACTAAACCCTAACCCTAAGCCCAACACTTAAACCTAATCCTATCCCTTAACCCTAACCCTAACCCTAATGCTAACCGCTAAACGTAACCCTAACCGTGAACAGTAAACCTATCCCTAACCTCTAACACAAACCATAGCATATAACTCTAACCCTAAAACTAACCCTAACCCTAACCCTAACCCTAAACCCTAACTCTTAACCTTAACCCTAAGCATTAACTCTCACGCTAACCTTTAATCCTAACCCTAATCCTAATCTTCAACCCTAAACCTAACACTTAACCCTAACCCTGTACCAAACCCTAACCCCTCATCTTAACCCTAACCTTAAAACTCAACCCTAAACCAAAGTGTAACCGTTAAATCTAAGAGTAACCTTTAACCCTAACCGTAATCCCTAAGCCTAAGCCCTCACACTAACACTAAACTTCATCCTTAACCCTAACCATAACCCTAACCCTAAATCTAATTCTCAGACTTCTTGCTTTCTTAGAGTTTAGAAAGCCTGCAATCCTCCCACGCCATGCGTGAAAGGAGGCTCTCTCACAGTGTCCTGCATGAAACCCAGAGGCCCATACACTGCGTGCGGTAGAGTGGGTTCCCAGCGACCATCACAGACACCTAACTTTGCCTCCTAGAGCATACAGGGCCCGTGCCCTAAGCATAAACCCTACCGCTCACCCATAAGCCTAACCCACAACATAACACCTAACCCTGATCCTGCTGCTCACCTTAACAGGTAAACCTCACCATAACCCTAACTTTAACCCCATATCTTAACGTTAATGCATGACACCCTGAGAACAAGCCCTATACCGTCATTATAACCCTAACTCCTAGCTATAACCGTAACACCTAATCCCTAATTCTGAAACGCCAACCCTAACCTTAACCGGACCAACAACACTAACACTAACCCTAACCCCTTACCCTAATCCTATGCCTAAAAGTAACCCTAACCGTTGATCCTTAGTCATAACCCCTAACCTTAACCCTAACCCTTAACCCTATTCCCAATCCTAACCATTAAACAGAACCCTAACTCTTAACCCTAACCCTAACCTTTACCCTAATGCCTAGAGATCTAACCCCAACACTGACCTACAGTTAACACTAACCCCAACCCCTAATGCTAACCTTAAACCTGAACCAAGCTCCTAACCCTTAACCCTAACACTATCCCTTACCCCTAAGCCTAACACCAACTGTTAACCCTCTAACCCTCACCCTGAATCCTAACCCTATCCCTTAACCCTAACCCCTAACCCTAACGCTAACTCCAACCCTAAACCTTACCCTGGCCCCCTAACCCAGACTTAACACCTTACCCCTAACACTAACTCTAACCCTAACCACTAATCCCTAGCACCTAACCCTGACTCGAAACCTAACCCCTAACACGAAAAACCCTAACCCCAACCCCAACCCTAATTCTCACACTACTTCCATTCCCAGAGTGAAGCAAGCCTACAATACAGCCATGCCATGTGTGAGATGAGGCTCCGCCTGAGTCCTGCATGGAGGTCCTGTCCCAAGGCCCAGGGAATGATGTTGTGCTTTCGTGGTGACTCCGACCGCACCCCTCTCACCGTAGATTAACCAGGTCCTGTGCCCTTAAACTGACCGCTAAAGCTAAGCCCTACCACCAACGCTAACCCCTGACACTGAACCTAAGCCCCGAGCCTAAAGCCCAACATTAACTCTAGACACTTACCCTAAACCTAATCCCTAACCCTAATGCTAACCCCTAAACCCAACCCTAACCGTGAACAGTAAACCTAACCCTAACCTCTAACATAAACCATAGCACATAACTCTAACCCTAAAACTAACCCTAACCCTAACCATAACCCTAAACCCTAAATCTTTTTTTTTTTTTTTTTTGAGAGAGTCTCACTCTGTTGCCCAAGATAGAGTGAGTGCCGTGGCATCAGCCTAGCTAACAGCAACCTCAGACTCCTGAGCTCAAGGAATCCTCCTGTCTCAGCCTCCCGAGCAGCTGGGACTACAGGCATGCACCACCATGTCCGGCTAATTTTTTTCTATATATATTTTTAGCTGTCCATATAATTTTTTCTATTTTTAGTACAGATGGGGTCTCGCTATTGCTCAGGCTGGTCTTGAACTCCTGAGCTCAAACGATCCACCCACCTCGGCCTCCCAGAGTGGTAGGATTACAGGCGTGAGCCACCGTGCCCGGCCCTAAACCCTAACTCTTAACCTTAACACTAAGCGTTCACTCTCATGCTAACCTTTAATCCTAACCCTAATCCTAATCTTCAACCCTAAACCTAACACTTAACCCTAACCCTGTACCACACTCTAACCCCTCATCTTAACCCTAACCGTAAACCTCAACCCTAAACCAAAGTGTAACCGTTAAATCTAAGAGTAACCTTTAACCCTAACCCTAATCCCTAACCCTAAGCCCTCACAATAACACTAAAATTTATCCTTAACCCTATCCATAAACCTAACCCTAAAATCAAATTATAAGACTTCTTGCTTTCTTAGAGTTTAGAAAGCCTGCAATCCTCCCATGCCATGCGTGAAAGGAGGCTCTACCACTGTGTCCTGCATGAAACCCACGGGCCCATACCCAGAGTATGATAGAGTGGGTTCCCGGGTACAATCCCAGCCCCCTAAACTCCCCCCGCCCGCCTAGTGCAGACAGGGCCCGTGCGCTAAGCATAAACAATACCTTTAACAGATAACCCTAACCCTGAACATAACACCCAACCCTGTTCCTATTTCTCCCCTTAACACGTAAACCTCACCGTGAGCCTAACTTTAACCTCTTATCCTAACGTTAATGCATAACCATTCCCTGAGAACAACCCCTATCCCATAATTCTAACCCTATCTCCTAGTCATCACTGGAACACCTAATCCCTAACCCTAATTCTAAACCGCTAACCCTAACCGGAACCCTACCTACAACCCTAACACTGACTGTAACCCTTACTTCTAACCCCAACGCTATGCCTAACAAAAACCCTAACCCTTCACCCAAACCCCTAAGCCTTACCCTAACCCTTAACCCTAATCCTAATCCTAACCATTAAACCTAACCCTAGCTCTTAAAGCTAACCCTAAACCTTACCCTCACGACTAGACCTAACCCTGACACTAACCTAACACCTAACCCTAACCAGAACCCCTAAAGCTAACCCTGAACCCTATCCCTAACCCTAGCAGTAAACTTTAACCCTAATCCTAAGCCCAACCCGTAACCCTAATCCTATCCTTTTACCCTAAAACTAACCCCTAAACCTAACCCCTATACCTCACCCTAACTCTAACCCCAATCCTAATTCTAACCATACCCCTTCATAAAACACTAACTCCTAACCGCTAACCCTAACACTAACCAAAAACCCTAATCACTAATCCCTAAACCTAACGCTTAACCTTTACCCTAACCGTTAACCCTCAACCTAAATCTTAACACTGACCCTAACCTTAACCTTAAACTCTAAGCCTAACCCTTAACTCTACAGTAAGGAAGACCCTTAATGCTAATGGGATCCCTTATCCCTAACCCTAACACTACAGCTAAAAATAACCCTAACCTTGGAGCCTTAAACCTAACCCCTAACACTTACTTTAACCCCAAACCCTAACCCTAATCCTAAGCATTAAACCTAACCCTATCGCTTAACCCTAACGCTAGCCCTTACCCTAACGCCCAGATCTAACCCTAAATCTAACCTACCGCCTAATCCTAACCTTAAGCCCTAATGCTAACACTAACCCTGAACCCTAAACCTACCCGTAACCCTTAACACTAACCCTATCCGTGAACCTTAACCCTGACCCTAACCATTACCCAACCCAAGCATTTAACCCTGTTTCTAACCCTAATCCTTAATGATAAACCTAACACTAAACCCTAACCCTAAGCCCAACACTTAACCCTAATCCTATCCCTTAACCCTAACCCTAACCCTAATGCTAACCCCTAAACGTAACCCTAACCGTGACCAGTAAACCTAACCCTAACCTCTAACACAAACCATAGCACATAACTCTAACCCTAAAACTAAACCTAACCCTAAACCTAACCCTAACCCTAAACCCTAACTCTTAACCTTAACCCTAAGTAATAACCTCACGCTAACCTTTAATCCTAACCCTAATCCTAATCTTCAACCCTAAACCTAACACTTAACCCTAACCCTGTACCAAACCCTAACCCCTCATCTTAACCCTAACCGTAAACCTCAACCCTAAACCAAAGTGTAACCGTTAAACCTAAGAGTAACCTTTAACTCTAACCCTATTCCCTAACCCTAAGCCCTCACCCTAACACTAAACTTCATCCTTAACCCTAACCAGAATCCTAACCCTAAATCTCATTCTCAGACTTCTTGCTTTCTTAGAGTTTAGAAAGCCTGCAATCCTCCCATGCCATGCGTGAAAGGAGGCTCTACCACTGTGTCCTGCATGAAACCCACGGGCCCATACCCAGAGTATGATAGAGTGGGTTCCCGGGTACAATCCCAGCCCCCTAAACTCCCCCCGCCCGCCTAATGCAGACAGGGCCCGTGCGCTAAGCATAAACAATACCTTTAACAGATAACCCTAACCCTGAACATAACACCCAATCCTGTTCCGATTTCTCCCATTAACACATAAACCTGACCGTGCGCCTAACTTTAACCTCTTATCCTAACGTTAATGCATAACCCATTTCCTGAGAACAACCCCTATCCCATAATTCTAACCCTATCTCCTAGTCATCACTGTGACACCTAATCCCTAATCCTAATTCTAAACCGCTAACCCTAACCGTAACCCTACCTACAACCCTAACACTGACAGTAACCCTTACTTCTAAACCCAAAGCTATGCCTAACAAAAACCCTAACCCTTGACCCTAACCCTTCACCCTAACCCCTAAGCCTTACCCTAACCCTTAACCCTAATCCTAATCCTAACCATTAAACCTAACCCTAGCTCTTAAAGCTAACCCTAAACCTTACCCTCACGATTGGACCTAACCCTGACACTAACCTAATACCTAACCCTAACCAGAACCCCTAAAGCTAACCCTGAACCCTATCCCTAACCCTAGCAGTAAACTTTAACCCTAAACCTAAGCCCAACTCGTAACCCTAATCCTATCCTTTTACCCTAAAACTAACCCCTAAACCTAACCCCTATACCTCACCCTAACTCTAACCCCAATCCTAATTCTAACCATACCCCTTCATAAAACACTAATTCCTAACCGCTAACCCTAACACTAACCAAAAACTCTAATCACTAATCCCTAACCCTAATGCTTAACCTTTACCCTAACCGTTAACCCTCACCCTAAATCTTAACACTGACCCTAACCTTAACCTTTAACTCTATGCCTAACCCTTAACTCCACAGTAAGGAAGACCCTTAATGCTAATGGGATCCCTTATCCCTAACCCTAACACTACAGCTAAAAATAACCCTAACCTTGGATCCTTAAACCTAACCCCTAACACTTACTTTAACCCCAAACCCTAAACCTAATCCTAAGCATTAAACCTAACCCTATCTCTTAACCCTAACGCTAGCCCTTACCCTAACGCCTAGATCTAACCCCAAATCTAACCTACCACCTAATCCTAACCTTAAGCCCTAATGCTAACACTACCCCTGAACCCTAAACCTACCCGTAACCCTTAACACTAACCCTATCCGTGAACCTTAACCCTGACCCTAACCATTACCCCAACCCCAGCATTTAACCCTGACCCTAACCCTAATCCTTAATGCTAACCCTAACACTAAACTCTAACCCTAAGCCCAACACTTAACCCTAATCCTATCCCTTAACCCTAACCCTAACCTTAAACCTAATGCTAACCCCTAAACGTAACCCTAACCGTGACCAGTAAATCTAACCCTAACCTCTAACACAAACCATAGCACATAACTATAACCCTAAAACTAACCCTAACCCTAACCCTAACCCTAACCCTTAACCTTAACCCTAAGCGTTTACTCTCACGCTAACCTTTAATCCTAACCCTAATCTATTTCTTCAACCCTAAACCTAATACATAACCCTAACCCTGTACCAAACCGTAACACCTCATCTTAACCCTAACCGTAAACCTCAACCCTAAACCAAAGTGTAACCGTTAAACCTAAGAGTAACCTTTAACCCTAACCCTAAACCCTAACCCTAAGCCCTCACCCTAACACTAAACTTCATCCTTAACCCTAACCAGAATCCTAACCCTAAATCTAATTCTCAGTCTTCTTGCTTTCTTAGAGTTTAGAAAGCCTGCCATCCTCCCATGCCATGCGTGAAAGGAGGCTCTACCACTGTGTCCTGCATGAAACCCACGGGCCCATAACCAGAGTATGATAGAGTGGGTTCCCGGGTACAATCCCAGCCCCCAAAACTCCCCCTGCCCGCCTAATGCAGACAGGGCCCGTGCGCTAAGCATAAACAATACCTTTAACAGATAACCCTAACCCTGAACATAACACCCAACCCTGTTCCTATTTTTCCCCTTAACATGTAAACCTCACCGTGCGCCTAACTTTAACCTCTTATCCTAACGTTAATGCATAACCCATTTCCTGAGAACAACCCCTATCCCATAATTCTAACCCTATCTCCTAGTCATCACTGTGACACCTAATCCCTAACCCTAATTCTAAACCGCTAACCCTAACCGTAACCCTACCTACAACCCTAACACTGACAGTAACCCTTACTTCTAACCCCAACGCTATGCCTAACAAAAACCCTAACCCTTGACCCTAACCCTTCACCCTAACCCCTAAGCCTTACCCTAACCCTTAACCCTAATCCTAATCCTAACCATTAAACCTAACCCTAGCTCTTAAAGCTAACCCTAAACCTTACCCTCACGACTAGACCTAACCCTGACACTAACCTAACACCTAACCCTAACCAGAACCCCTAAAGCTAACCCTGAACCCTATCCCTAACCCTAGCAGTAAACTTTAACCCTAAAGCTAAGCCCAACCCGTAACCCTAATCCTATCCTTTACCCTAAAACTAACCCCTAAACCTAACCCCTATACCTCACCCTAACTCTAACCCCAATCCTAATTCTAACCATACCCCTTCATAAAACACTAACTCCTAACCGCTAACCCTAACACTAACCAAAAACCCTAATCACTAATCCCTAACTCTAAAGCTTATCCTTTACCCTAACCGTTAACCCTCACCCTAAATCTTAACACTGACCCTAACCTTCACCTTTAACTCTAAGCCTAACCCTTAACTCTACAGTAAGGAAGACCCTTAATGCTAATGGGATCCCTTATCCCTAACCCTAACACTACAGCTAAAAATAACCCTAACCTTGGATCCTTAAACCTAACCCCTAACACTTACTTTAACCCCAAACCCTAAACCTAATCCTAAGCATTAAACCTAACCCTATCTCTTAACCCTAACGCTAGCCCTTACCCTAACGCCTAGATCTAACCCCAAATCTAACCTACCACCTAATGCTAACCTTAAGCCCTAATGCTAACACTACCCCTGAACCCTAAACCTACCCGTAACCCTTAACACTAACCCTATCCGTGAACCTTAACCCTGACCCTAACCATTACCCCAACCCCAGCATTTAACCCTGACCCTAACCCTAATCCTTAATGCTAACCCTAACACTAAACTCTAACCCTAAGCCCAACACTTAACCCTAATCCTATCCCTTAACCCTAACCCTAACCTTAAACCTAATGCTAACCCCTAAACGTAACCCTAACCGTGACCAGTAAATCTAACCCTAACCTCTAACACAAACCATAGCACATAACTATAACCCTAAAACTAACCCTAACCCTAAC
Source organism: Eulemur rufifrons (assembly GCF_041146395.1). NCBI lineage: Eukaryota > Metazoa > Chordata > Mammalia > Primates > Lemuridae > Eulemur > Eulemur rufifrons. The sequence goes on along the minus strand of NC_091007.1, from coordinate 25,715,947 downwards.
CCTAAACCCTAACCCTTAACCTTAACCCTAAGCGTTAACTCTCACGCTAACCTTTAATCCTAACCCTAATCTATTTCTTCAACCCTAAACCTAATACATAACCCTAACCCTGTACCAAACCGTAACACCTCATCTTAACCCTAACCGTAAACCTCAACCCTAAACCAAAGTGTAACCGTTAAACCTAAGAGTAACCTTTAACCCTAACCCTAAACCCTAACCCTAAGCCCTCACCCTAACACTAAACTTCATCCTTAACCCTAACCAGAATCCTAACCCTAAATCTAATTCTCAGTCTTCTTGCTTTCTTAGAGTTTAGAAAGCCTGCCATCCTCCCATGCCATGCGTGAAAGGAGGCTCTACCACTGTGTCCTGCATGAAACCCACGGGCCCATACCCAGAGTATGATAGAGTGGGTTCCCGGGTACAATCCCAGCCCCCTAAACTCCTCCTGCCCGCCTAATGCAGACAGGGCCCGTGCGCTAAGCATAAACAATACCTTTAACAGATAACCCTAACCCTGAACATAACACCCAACCCTGTTCCTATTTTTCCCCTTAACAGGTAAACCTCACCGTGCGCCTAACTTTAACCTCTTATCCTAACGTTAATGCATAACCCATTTCCTGAGAACAACCCCTATCCCATAATTCTAACCCTATCTCCTAGTCATCACTGTGACACCTAATCCCTAACCCTAATTCTAAACCGCTAACCCTAACCGTAACCCTACCTACAACCCTAACACTGACAGTAACCCTTACTTCTAACCCCAACGCTATGCCTAACAAAAACCCTAACCCTTGACCCTAACCCTTCACCCTAACCCCTAAGCCTTACCCTAACCCTTAACCCTAATCCTAATCCTAACCATTAAACCTAACCCTAGCTCTTAAAGCTAACCCTAAACCTTACCCTCACGACTAGACCTAACCCTGACACTAACCTAACACCTAACCCTAACCAGAACCCCTAAAGCTAACCCTGAACCCTATCCCTAACCCTAGCAGTAAACTTTAACCCTAAAGCTAAGCCCAACCCGTAACCCTAATCCTATCCTTTACCCTAAAACTAACCCCTAAACCTAACCCCTATACCTCACCCTAACTCTAACCCCAATCCTAATTCTAACCATACCCCTTCATAAAACACTAACTCCTAACCGCTAACCCTAACACTAACCAAAAACCCTAATCACTAATCCCTAACTCTAAAGCTTATCCTTTACCCTAACCGTTAACCCTCACCCTAAATCTTAACACTGACCCTAACCTTCACCTTTAACTCTAAGCCTAACCCTTAACTCTACAGTAAGGAAGACCCTTAATGCTAATGGGATCCCTTATCCCTAACCCTAACACTACAGCTAAAAATAACCCTAACCTTGGATCCTTAAACCTAACCCCTAACACTTACTTTAACCCCAAACCCTAACCCTAATCCTAAGCATTAAACTGAACCCTATCTCTTAACCCTAACGCTAGCCCTTACCCTAACACCTAGATCTAACCCTAAATCTAACGTACCGCCTAATCCTAACCTTAAGCCCTAATGCTAACTCTAACCCTGAACCCTAAACCTACTCGTAACCCTTAACACTAACCCTATCCGTGAACCTAAACCCTGACCCTAACCATTACCCGCACCCAAGCATTTAACCCTGACCCTACCCCTAATCCTTAATGATAACCCTAACACTAAACCCTAACCCTAAGCCCAACACTTAACCCTAATCCTATCCCTTAACCCTAACCCTAACCCTAACCCAAACCCCTTAACGTAACCCTAACCGTCACCAGTAAACCTAACACTAACCTCTAACACAAACCATAGCACATAACTCTAACTCTAAAACTAACCCTAACCCTAACCCTAACCCTAAACCCTAACTCTTAACCTTAACCCTAAGCGTTAACTCTCACGCTAACCTTTAATCCTAACCCAAATCCTAATCTTCAACCCTAAACCTAACACTTCACCCTAACCCTGTACCTAACCCTAACCCCTCATCTTAACCCTAACCGTAAACCTCAACCCGAAACCAAAGTGTAACCGTTAAACCTAAGAGTAACCTTTAACCCTAACCCTAATCCCTAACCCTAAGCCCTCACCCTAACACTAGACTTCATCCTTCACCCTAACCATAATCCTAACCCTAAATCTAATTCTCAGACTTCTTGCTTTCTTAGAGTTTAGAAAGCCTGCAATCCTCCCATGCCATGCGTGAAAGGAGGCTCTACCAGTGTGTCCTGCATGAAACCCACGGGCCCATACCCAGAGTATGATAGAGTGGATTCCCAGGTACAATCCCAGCCCCCTAAACTCCCCCCGCCCGCCTAATGCAGACAGGGCCCGTGCGCTAAGCATAAACAATACCTTTAACAGATAACCTTAACCCTGAACATAACACCCAACCCTGTTCCTATTTCTCCCCTTAACACGTAAACCTCACCGTGCGCCTAACATTAACCTCTTATCCTAACGTTAATGCATAACCCATTTCCTGAGAACAACCCCTATCCCATAATTCTAACCCTATATCCTAGTCATCACTGTGACACCTAATCCCTAACCCTAATTCTAAACCGCTAACCCAAACCGTAACCCTAACTACAACCCTAACACTGACAGTAATCCTTACTTATAACCCCAAAGCTATGCCTAACAAAAACCCTAACCCTTGACCCTAACCCTTCACCCTAACCCCTAAGCCTTACCCTAATCCTTAACCCTAATCCTAATCCTAACCATTAAACATAACCCTAGCTCTTAAAGCTAACCCTAAACCTTACCCTCACGACTGGACCTAACCCTGACACTAAACTAACATCTAACCCTAACCAGAACCCCTAAAGCTAACCCTGAACCCTATCCCTAACCCTAGCAGTAAACTTTAACCCTAAACCTAAGCCCAACCCACAACCCTAATCCTATCCTTTTACCCTAAAACTAACCCCTAAACCTAACCCCTATACCTCACCCTAACTCTAACCCCAATCCTAATTCTAACCATACCCCTTCATAAAACTTTAACTCCTAACCGCTAACCCTAACACTAACCAAAAACCACAATCACTAATTCCTAACCCTAACGCTTAACCTTTACCCTAACCGTTAACCCTCACCCTAAATCTTAACACTGACCCTAACCTTAACCTTCAACTCTAAGCCTAACCCTTAACCCTACAGTAAGGAAGACCCTTTATGCTAATGGGATCCCTTATCCCTAACCCTAACACTACAGCTAAAAATAACCCTAACCTTTGATCCTTAAACCTAACCCCTAACACTTACTTTAACCCCAAACCCTAACCCTAATCCTAAGCATTAAACCTAACCCTATCTCTTAACCCTAACGCTAGCCCTTACCCTAACGCCTAGATCTAACCCTAAATCTAACCTACCGCCTAATCCTAACCTTAAGCCCTAATGCTAACTCTAACCCTGAACCCTAAACCTACCCGTAACCCTTAACACTAACCCTATCCGTGAACCTTAACCCTGACCCTAACCATTACCGCACCCAAGCATTTAACCCTCTCCCTAACCCTAATTCTTAATGATAACCCTAACACTAAACCCTAACCCTAATCCCAACACTTAACCCTAATCCTATCCCTTAACTCTAACCCTAATGCTAACCCCTAAACGTAACCCTTACCGTCACCAGTAAACCTAACCCTAACCTCTAACAGAAACCATAGCACATAACTCTAAACCTAAAACGAACCCTAACCCTAACCCTAACCCTAAACCCTAACCCTTAAACTTAACCCTAAGCGTTAACTCACACGCTAACCTTTAATCCTAACCCTAATCCTAATCTTCAACCCTAAACCTAACACTTAACCCTAACCCTGTACCTAACCCTAAATCTATACCAAACCCTAACCCCTCATCTTAACCCTAACCGTAAACCTCAACCCGAAACCAAAGTGTAACCGTTAAACCTAAGAGTAACCTTTAACCCTAACCCTAATCCCTAACCCTAAGCCCTCACCCTAACTCTAAACTTCATCCTTCACCCTAACCATAATCCTAACCCTAAATCTAATTCTCAGACTTCTTGCTTTCTTAGAGTTTAGAAAGCCTGCAATCCTCCCATGCCATGCGTGAAAGGAGGCTCTACCACTGTGTCCTGCATGAAACCCACGGGCCCATACCCAGAGTATGATAGAGTGGGTTCCCGGGTACAATCCCAGCCCCCTAAACTCCCCCCGCCCGCCTAATGCAGACAGGGCCCGTGCGCTAAGCATAAACAATACCTTTAACAGATAACCCTAACCCTGAACATAACACCCAACCCTGTTCCTATTTCTCCCCTTAACACGTAAACCTCACCGTGCGCCTAACTTTAACCTCTTATCCTAAAGTTAATGCATAACCCATTTCCTGAGATCAACCCCTATCCCACAATTCTAACCCTATCTCCTAGTTATCACAGTGACACCTAATCCCTAACCCTAATTCTAAACCGCTAAGCCTAACCGTAACCCTACCTACAACCCTAACACTGACAGTAACCCTTACTTCTAACCCCAACGCTATGCCTAACAAAAACCCTAACCCTTGACCCTAACCCTTCACCATAACCCCTAAGCCTTACGCTAACCCTTAACCCTAATCCTAATCCTAATCATTAAACCTAACCCTAGCTCTTAAAGCTAACCCTAAAACTTACCCTCACGACTGGACCTAACCCTGACACTAACCTAACACCTAACCCTAACCAGAACCCCTAAAGCTAATCCTGAACCCTATCCCTAACCCTAGCAGTAAACTTTAACCCTAACCTAACCCCAACCGGTATCCCTAAACCTATCCTTTTACTCTAAAACTAACCCCTAAACCTAACCCCTATACCTAACCCTAACTCTAAACCCAATCCTAATTCTAACCATACCCCTTCATAAAACACTAACTACTAACCGCTAACGCTAACACTAACCAAAAACCCTAATCACTAATCCCTAACTCTAACGCTTAACCTTTACCCTAATCGTTAACCCTCACCCTAAATCTTAACACTGACCCTAACCTTCACCTTTAACTCTAAGCCTAACCCTTAACCCTACAGTAAGTAAGACCCTTAATGCTAATGGGATCCCTTATCCCTAACCCTAACACTACAGCTAAAAATAACCCTAACCTTGGATCCTTAAACCTAACCCCTAACACTTACTTTAACCCCAAACCCTAACCCTAATCCTAAGCATTAAACCTAAACCTATCTCTTAACCCTAACGCTAGCCCTTACCCTAACGCCTAGATCTAACCCTAAATCTAACCTACCGCCTAATCCTAACCTTAAGCCCTAATGCTAACTCTAACCCTGAACCCTAAACCTACCCGTAACCCTTAACACTAACCCTATCCGTGAACCTTAACCCTGACCCTAACCATTACCCGCACCCAAGCATTTAACCCTGACCCTACCCCTAATCCTTAATGATAACCCTAACACTAAAGCCTAACCCTAAGCCCAACACTTAACCCTAATCCTATCCCTTAACCCTAATCCTAACCCTAATGCTAACCCCTAAACGTAACCCTAACCGTCACCAGTAAACCTAACCCTAACCTCTAACACAAACCATAGCACATAACTCTAACCCTAAAACTAACCCTAACCCTAACCCTAAACCCTAACTCTTAACCTTAACCCTAAGTGTTAACTCTCACGCTAACCTTTAATCCTAACCCTAATCCTAATCTTCAACCCTAAACCTAACATTAACCCTAACCCTGTACCTAACCCTAACCCCTCATCTTAACCCTAACCGTAAACCTCAACCCGAAACCAAAGTGTAACCGTTAAACCTAAGAGTAACCTTTAACCCTAACCCTAATCCCAAACCCTAAGCCCTCACCCTAACACTAAACTTCATCCTTCACCCTAACCATAATCCTAACCCTAAATCTAATTCCCAGACTTCTTGCTTTCTTACAGTTTAGAAAGCCTGCAATCCTCCCATGCCATGCGTGAAAGGGGGCTCTACCACTGTGTCCTGCATGAAACCCACGGCCCCATACCCAGAGTATGATAGAGTGGATTCCCGGGTACAATCCCAGCCCCCTAAACTCCCCCCGCCCGCTTAATGCAGACAGGGCCCGTGCGCTAAGCATAAACAATACCTTTAACAGATAACCCTAACCCTGAACATAACACCCAACCCTGTTCCTATTTCTCCCCTTAACACGTAAACCTCACCGTGCGCCTAACTTTAACCTCTTATCCTAACGTTAGTGCATAACCCATTTCCTGAGAACAACCCCTATCCCATAATTCTAACACTATCTCATAGTCATCACTGTGACACCTAATCCCTAACCCTAATTCTAAACCGCTAACCCTAACCGTAACCCTACCTACAACCCTAACACTGACAGTAACCCTTACTTCTAACCCCAACGCTATGCCTAACAAAAACCCTAACCCTTGACCCTAACCTTTCACCCTAACACCTAAGCCTTACCCTAACCCTTAACCCTAATCCTAATCCTAATCATTAAACCTAACCCTAGCTCTTAAAGCTAACCCTAAACCTTACCCTCACGACTGGACCTAACCCTGACACTAACATAACACCTAACCCTAACCAGAACCCCTAAAGTTAACCCTGATCCCTATCCCTAACCCTAGCATTAAACTTTAACCCTAAACCTAAGCCCAACCCGTAACCCTAATCCTATACTTTTACCCTAAAACTAACCCCTAAACCTAACCCCTATACCTCACCCTAACTCTAACCCCAATCCTAATTCTAACCATACCCCTTCATAAAACACTAACTCCTAATCGCTAACCCTAACACTAACCAAAAACCCTAATCACTAATCCCTAACCCTAACGCTTAACCTTTACCCTAACAGTTAACCCTCTCCCTAAATCTTAACACTGACCCTAACCTTAACCTTTAACTCTAAGCCTAACCCTTAACCCTACAGGAAGGAAGACCCTTAATGCTAATGGGATCCCTTATCCCTAACCCTAACACTACAGCTAAAAATAACCCTAACCTTTGAACCTTAAACCTAACCCCTAACACTTACTTTAACCCCAAACCCTAACCCTAATCCTAAGCATTAAACCTAACCCTATCTCTTAACCCTAATGCTAGCCCTTACCCTAACGCCTAGATCTAACCCTAAATCTAACCTACCGCCTAATCCTAACCTTAAACCCTAATGCTAACTCTAACCCTGAACCCTAAACCTACCCGTAACACTTAACACTAACCCTATCCGTGAACCTTAACCCTGACCCTAACCATACCCACACCCAAGCATTTAACCCTGACCCTACACCTAATCCTTAATGATAACCCTAACACTAAACCCTAACCCTAAGCCCAACACTTAACCCTAATCCTATCCCTTAACCCTAACCCTAACCCTAATGCTAACCCCTAAACGTAACCCTAACCGTCACCAGTAAACCTAACCCTAACCTCTAACACAAACCATAGCCCATAACTCTAACACTAAAACTAACCCTAATCCTAACCCTAAACCTAAGCGTTAACTCTCAGGCTAACCTTTAATCCTAACCCTAATCCTAATCTTCAACCCTAAACCTAACACTTAACCATAACCCTGTACCAAATCCTAACCCCTTATCTTAACCCTATCCGTAAACCTCAACCATAAACCAAAGTGTAACCATTCAAACTAAGAGTAACCTTTAACCCTAACCCTAATCCCTAACACTAAGCCCTCACCCTAACACTAAACTTCATCCTTAACCCTAACCAGAATCCTAACCCTAAATCTCATTCTCAGACTTCTTGCTTTCTTAGAGTTATAAAGCCTGCAATCCTCCCATGCCATGCGTGAAAGGAGGCTCTACCACTGTGTCCTGCATGAAAACCACGGGCCCATACCCAGAGGATGATAGTGTGGGTTCCCGGGTACAATCCCAGCCCCCTAAACTCCCCCCGCCCGCCTAATGCAGACAGGGCCCGTGCGCTAAGCATAAACAATACCTTTAACAGATAACCCTAACCCTGAACATAACACCCAACCCTGTTCCTATTTCTCCCCTTAACACGTAAACCTCACCGTGCGCCTAACTTTAACCTCTTATCCTAACGTTAATGCATAACCCATTTCCTGAGAACAACCCCTATCCCATAATTCTAACCCTATCTCCTAGTCATCATTGTGACACCTAATCCCTAACCCTAATTCTAAACCGCTAACCCTATCAGTAACCCTACCTACAACCCTAACACTGACAGTAACCCTTACTTCTAACCCCAACGCTATGCCTAACAAAAACCCTAACCCTTCACCCTAACCCCTAAGCCTTACCGTAACCCTTAACCCTAATCCTAATCCTAACCATTAAACCTAACCCTAGCTCTTAAAGCTAACCCTAAACCTTAACCTCACGACTAGACCTAACCCTGACACTAACCTAACACCTAACACTAACCAGAACCCCTAAAGCTAACCCTGAACCCTATCCCTAACCCTAGCAGTAAATTTTAACCCTAAACCTAAGCCCAACCCGTAACCCTAATCCTATCCTTTTACCCTAAAACTAACCCCTAAACCTAACCCCTATACCTCACCCTAACTCTAACCCCAGTCCTAATTCTCACCATACCCCTTCATAAAACACTAACTCCTAACCGCTAACCCTAACACTAACCAAAAACCCTGATCACTAATCCCTAACCCTAACGCTTAACCTTTACCCTAGCCGTTAACCCTCACCCTAATTCTTAACACTGACCCTAACCTTAACCTTTAACTCTAAGCCTAACCCTTAACCCTACAGTAAGGAAGACCCTTAATGCTAATGGGATCCCTTATCCCTAACCCTAACACTACAGCTAAAAATAACCCTAACCTTGGATCCTTAAACCTAACCCCTAACACTTACTTTAACCCCAAACCCTAACCCTAATCCTAAGCATTAAACCTAACCCTATCTCTTAACCCTAAAGCTAGCCCTTACCCTAACGCCTAGATCTAACCCTAAATCTAACCTACCGCCTAATCCTAACCTTAAGCTCTAATGCTAACTCTAACCCTGAACCCTAAACCTACCTGTAATCCTTAACACTAACCCTATCCGTGAACCTTAACCCTGACCCTAACCATTACCCGCACCCAAGCATTTAACCCTGACCCTAATCCTTAATGATAACCCTAACACTAAACCCTAACCCTAAGCCCAACACTTAACCCTAATCCTATCCCTTAAACCTAACCCTAACACTAACCCTAATGCTAACCCCTAAACGTTACCCTAACCGTGACCAGTAAACCTAACCCTAACCTCTAACACAAACCATAGCACATAACTCTAACCCTAAAACTAACCCTAACCCTAACCCTAACCCTAACCCCTACCCTAACCCTAACCCTAAACCCTAACCCCTAACCCCAACCCCAACCCCAACCCTAACCCCTAACCCTAACCCTACCCTAACCCTAACCCCAAACCCTAACCCTAACCCAACCCTAACCCTAACCCCAACCCCAAACCCTAACCCTAACCCTAACCCAACCCTAACACTTACCCTAACCCCAACCCCTAACCCTAACCCCTAACCCTAACCCCTAATCATAACCCTAACCCCAAACCCCAACCCCTAACACCTAACCCTAACCCTAACCCCAAACCCTAACCCCTAACCCTAACCCTAACCCAACCCTACTCTACCCTGACCTGACCCTAACCCTAACCCGAACCCCAACCCCTAACCCTAACCCTAACCCTAACCCCAACACCAACCCCTAACCCCAACCCTAACCCTAACCCCTAAGCCTAACCCTAACCCCTAAACCTAACCCCTAACCCCAACCCCTAACCCTAACCAAACCCTAACCCAACCCTAACCAAACCCTAACACTAACCCTAACCCCTAACCCTAACCCTAGCCCTAACCCCTAACCCTAACCCTACCCCTACCCCTACCCCTAACCCCTAACCCTAACCCCAAACCCTAACCCTAACCCCTAACCCTAACCCTAACCCTACCCTAACCCCAACCCCAACCTCAACACCTAACCCTAACCCCTAACCCTAACCCCAACCCCAACCCCTAACCCTCACCCTAACCCCTAACCCTCACCCCTAACCGTAACCCTTAACCCAAACCCTAACCCAAACCCTAACCCAAACCCAAACCCTAACCCTAACCCTAAACCTACCCCAACCCTACCCTACCCTACCCTAACCCCAACCCCAAGCCCAACCCCTAACCCTCACCCCAACCCCAACCCCTATCCCTAACCCTAAACCCTAACCCTAACCCGAACCCCTAACCCTAACCCCTAACACTAACCCCTAACCCTAACCCCTAACCCTGACCCTGACCCTGACCCTAACCCTTAACCCCTAACCCCAACCCTAACCCTAACCCCTAGCCCTAACCCTAACCCCAACCCTAACCCCTACCCTAACCCTAACCCTAACTCTTACCCTAACCCTACCCTAACCCTAACCCTAAACCCTAACCCTAACCCCAACCCCTAACCCTAACCCCTAACCCTAACCCCTAACCTTAACCCTAAACCCTAACCCTAACCCCTAACCCTAACCCTAACCCCAACCCCAACCCCAACACCTAACCCTTAACCCTTAACCCTACCCCTACCCCTAACCCTAACCCAACCCAACCCTAACCCTAACCCCAACTCCAACCCCTAACCCTAACCCTAATCCCTAACCCTAACACTAATTACTATGTTGAGAATTATTTGCCAGTTTTTGCAGCACCTTTCACCATAATTGTGATAAGATTCATCTCTGTCTCCTTGAAACGAAGAGGGCTTCCTTTGAAAAACTATGCTGAGGCCCAGCTCACTTGGTGTGGCCGATACTTGATCCTGGAGCCTGGCAAGAAGCCATTCTTCTAAGTATCATTGCACCATCCTTTTTCCATTATTTACAAAAGCAGAACACCTTTCACCATTTAGCATAAGGATCAGTCACTGGAGGGTAGGTTTTCGTGTGGGGTTGGGGGGGTGGTGGGAGGCAGACCATCTGTCAGTATGGTGGTTTGTTTATATTATCCCCAGAGAGGAGAAGTGGGCATGTGTGTGGCAGTTGAAAAGTGTGGATCCTGTTTCAGTCTTAGACCCCTCTATGCGTGGGCACAGGTAACTGGCTTGTTCCAAGAAGTATGTCACAGAGCTTTTGAAATAAACACTACATTGAGAGTTATTTGCCAGTTTTTGCAGCACCATTCATGATAATTGTGATAAGGTTCATCTCTCCCTCCTTAAATCCAAGATGGCTGCGATGGAAAAAACTATGGTGAGGCCTAGCTAACTTGGTGTTGCTGAAACTTGGTATTGGAGCCTGGCAAGAGACCACTCTTTCAAGTATCATTCCACCATCCTTTCTCCATTATTTTAAAAGGCAGAGCACCTTTCACCAGTGAGCATAAGAATGAGTTGCTGGAGGGGATGTTTTTATGTCGAGTCAGGGGGTGGTGGAGGGGCAGGCCCTCTGTCAGTCTGGTGATTTGTTTTTATTATCCCCAGAGAGGAGAAGTGGGTATGTGTGTGGCAGGTGAAAAGGGCAGATCCTGTTTCAGTCTTAGACTGAACAGGATCCGCAGTTTTCAGCCTGTTCCTTTAAGAATCATTTGATTCATCAGCTGGGACTCTACCAAGGTTCTATAGACCCCTCTATGAGTGCGCCCAGTAAACTGGCTGGTTCCAAGAAGTATACCGCAGAGCTTTTGAAATAACTACTACGGTGAGAATTATTTGCCAGTTTTTGCAGCACCTTTCACAATAATTGTGTTAAGATTCGCCTCTGCATCCTTAAACACAAGATGGCTGCCATGGAAAACACTATGCTGAGGCATAGCTCACTTGGTGTTGCCAATACTTGGTACTGGACCTTGGCAAGAAGCCAGTTTTTTAAGTATCATTCCATGATCCTTTCTCCACTATTTTAAATGACAGAGCACCTTTTGGCAGTTAGCATAAGAATGAGTCGCTGGAAGGGACTTTTTTTGTGGGGTCGGGTGGTGTTTGGGGGTCAGGGCATCTTTCAGTCTGGCGGTTTGTTTTTATTAGGCCCAGAGAGGAGAAGTGGGCATGTGTGTGGCAGGTGAAAAGTGCTGATCCTCTTTCAGTCTTAGGGTGAAAGAGGATCAGCAGTTTTCAGCCCGTTTCTTTAAGAATCCTTTGATTCATCACCTGGCAATCTACCATGGTTCTCTGGACCCCTCAATGCGTGGGACCCTTTAACTGGATACTTCCAAGAATTATGCTGCAGAGCTTTTGAAATAACCACTACGTGGAGAATTATTTGCCAGTTTTTGCAGCACCTTTCACCATAATTGTGACAAGGTTCGTCTCTGCCTCCTTAAACCAAGCTGGCTGCCATGGACAAAACCATGCTGAGGCCTACCTCACTTGGTATTGCCTATACTTGGTACTGGAGCCTGGCAAGAAGCCAGTCTTTTAAGTATCATTCCACCAACCTTTTTCCATTGTTTTAAAAGGCAGAGCACCTTTTGCCAGTTAGCAAATGAGTTGCTGGAGGGCACGTTGTTGTGTGGGGTCAGGTGGTGTGTGAGGGGGCAGGCGCTCTGCCAGTCCAGTGTTTTTTTTTTTTCCTCAGAGAGGAGAAGTTGGCATGTGTGCAGCAGGTGAAAAGTGCGGATCCTGTTTTAGTCTTAGACTGAAACAGGATCCACATTTTCTGCCCGTTCCTTTAAGAATCATTTGACTCTTCTTCCGTGAATCCACCATGGTTCTCTATAACCCTCTATGCGTGGCCCCAGGTAACTAGCTGGTTCCAAGAAGTATGCCATAGAGGTTTTGAAATAACCACTACGTGGAGAATTATTTGCCAGTTTTTGCAGCACCTTTCACCATAATTGTGACAAGGTACTTCTCTGCCTCCTTAATCCCAAGATGGCTGCCAGGGAAAAAACTATGCTGAGGCCTAGCTCACTTGGTGTTGCCGATACTTGGTATGGGAGCGTGGAATAAAACCAGTCTTTCAAGTATCATTCCACCATCCTTTTTCCATTATTTTAAAAGGCATAGCACCGTTTGCCAGTTAGCATAAGAATGAGTCACTGGAGGGGACGTTTTTGTGTGGGGTCCTGTGGTGTGTGTGTGGGGGCAAGCCCTCTGTCAGTCCAGTGGTTTGTTTTTATTATGCCCAGAGAGGAGAAGTGGGCATGTGTGTGGCAGGTGAAAAGTGCGGATCCTGTTTCAGACTTAGACTGAAACAGGATCCGCACTTTTCAGCCCGTTCCTTTAAGACTCCTTTGATTCATTCTCAATGATGGTGGAATGGTGGTGACCTCCTGGATTCGTGCTCCTGGAGTGGAAGGCATGGGTCTCCCACTGCCCACAACCCTAGAGGTTCACTTCCCCACAAGAACGGTGGTGTGAATCCATGGAGAATCAGCGTGGGACAGAGAGAGAGAGCAAGAAAAGACTGAGGTGATTAGGGAAATAAATCACCAAAATCTGGAGAGTGCGGGATGGCCAATAGAGAAGGGAGCACGGGACAGCTGTACCCACCTCACCAGAGAGTGGGGTGGGTTCAGCCCCACAGGAAAGCATCTTGTTCCCCCTCTGACCTCCACACCCACTCAATTGAGGATCTGCCTGAAGTCGGTGCAGAATCGCCACGGGAGATGTGGGGCTCTGCAGAGAGGAGACATTGGCAGGAGGCATTTTGGACCCTGGAGTGCTGTGCGCAGCTGACGCACCTAGCAACTGTCTCCTATACGCGGGCGGTGGGGCTGCTTTGGTCCCGGCTCTAGCAGATGCCAAACTGCCTCGTATAGGTGGGCGGCTGGATTCTCCCGGTCCCCGGCTCCTCTGGCCTCTGCCGGTCCCTGAGCATTCAACCCCAGTGACAGTGATCTGCAGATGGGCGGCCGCCATTGTCGGGGTCCACAGCCTAAACGCTGAGGAGCGATTGGGTACCGGGCGGCTCCCTGGGCGGCTCCCTTCCCTAGTCCACGGACCCTGACTAGGAGCTCCACCTTTGTGTGAACACTGAGTGGTTCCCCAGTCACGAGAGAGTAGAGCGTGGACCTTGCAGACATTGGGGTGGGGCAGACCATTGCCCGCGGGAACTGCAGTGGCTGGGGCGTTGGGCGAATGAGGGCACCGCTCCGCTCTCCCTATCCACTGTCTTTCTCACAGAGAGAGACAGAAGCCACCTCGGGAGAGGAAGAGGGGCAGCCCCCCCAGCGGAGCTAGCAAAATCCTGAACAATATGTGAAGGGCTCCCCCTAGTGACAGAGGAGGCAGCTTACCTGGCACTCACAGTGTGCCCCTATCCAGACTAAAGCTGAAAGAAGGGATCTTAAGGATTCATTCAGATGGGAAGGGCTCAGCGAAGGAACTCTAGGAGTATAAAGAATCAAGCTGAAACCATGCCCTCAAAGAGGATTACTAGTTCTCCACCAATTAACACAAAGCAGATTCCAAATAGCAACATGTCACAGGAAGAATTTCAAACATGGATCATAAATACGCTGAACATTATGCAAGAAAAAATGGATAATCAACACAAAGAAACCACAAAAAAGATCCAGGACTTGGAAGAAAAATTCACCAAAGAAATTGAAATACTGAAGAAAAATCAAACTGAACTCCTGGAAATGAAAAATTTATTCAAGGAGCTACAAAACACAGTGGAAAGTCTCAAGAGCAGGGTAGATCAAACAGAAGAAAGAATCTCAGAGATCGAAGATAACACTTTCCAATTAAATAAGGCAGTCACAGAGTTAAAACAAAGAAACATGAGAAATAATCATAGTCTACAAGAAATGTGGGATTATGTGAAGAAGCCTAACGTGAGAGTTATCGGCATTCCTGAGGGTGAAGAAGACAATAAGCAAGGGTTGAATAAAGTATCTGAAGATATAATTGAGGAAAATTTCCCAGGCCTTGCCAAATCTCTAGATACACAGGTTCAAGAAGCTCAAAGAACCTCTGAGAGATTCATACCAAATAGGAAGACACCACGTCATGTAGTTATCAGACTGACCAAAATATCCACTAACGAGGCCCTTCTTCAATCTGTAAGGAGAAAGAAACAAGTAACATACAAAGGAAAGCCCATCCGAATCACGCCAGATTTCTCAACTGAAACCTTACAAGCAAGAAGAGATTGGAGCCCCATTCTCACTCTTCTGAAACAGAATAATGCCCAGCCTAGAATCCTGTACCCAGATAAGCTCAGTTTTATATATGAAGGTGAAATTAAGACATTCTCAGATAAACAAAAACTCAGAGAATTCACCAAGACAAGAGCAGCTTTCCAAGAAGTATTCAAAACAGAGATACACGTGGTCCAGCACAAGAAGGACCCTCGAATGTAACACTAATCAAGAGATAAATATGAAAACACAGTTATCATAATGGCTCAAGAGAGAAAACAGATCAATGAAATTCAACCCAACATGAGGAACAGCAATCTGTCTCGCTTATCAGTTCTCTGATTAAATGTGAATGGATTGAATTCCCCACTCAAGAGACATGGACTGGCCCAATGGATAAAAAAGATATAAGCCAAGTATCTGCTGTCTTCAGGAAACTCATCTAACCTGCAAGGATGCATTTAGACTGAAAATAAAAGGGTGGAAATCAATATTCCAAGCAAATGGAACCCAAAAGAAAGCTGGCGTGGCAGTTCTAATCTCCGATAACGTAGTTTTTAAATCAACAAAAGTAAAGAAAGACAAAGATGGTTACTATATACTGGTGAAGGGTACAATTCAACAAGAAGACATAACTATACTTAACATATATGCACCCGATCTAGGTGCACCCAGATTCATAAAGCAAACCCTACTTGATCTGAACCAAATGATAGATAACAACACTTTAGTAGCCAGAGATTTTAACACGCCACTGACAGTTCAAGACAGATCCTCCAAACAAAAAATAAACAAAGAAATATTGGACGTAAATAGAATGCTAGAACAAATGGGCCTGACTGACATCTACAGGACATTCTACCCAAATACCACTGAATATAAGTTCTTCTCATCAGCTCATGGGACATTCTCCAAGATTGACCATATCTTAGGACATAAAGAATGTCTTAAAAAATTTAAAAATATAGAAATAATACCATGCAGCTTCTCGGATCACAGTGGAATAAAAGTAACAATGAACCCTAACAGAAATCCTCATTTCTACTCAAAGTCATGGAAGCTAAATAACCTTCTCCTGAACAATCATTTTATAAATGAAGAAATCAAGTCAGAAATCAAAAGATTCTTTGAATTAAACGACAAAGGAGATACAACTTATCAAAATCTGTGGGACACAGCTAAAGCAGTCCTGAGAGGAAAATTTATTTCCATAAATGCCTATGCCAAAAAGACAGAAAACTTACAAATAGACAATCTAATGAATAGACTCAAAGAGCTGGAGAAGAAAGAAGAGACCAAACCCAAACCCAGCAGAAGGAAATTATTAAGATTAAATCAGAACTAAATGAAAAGGACCATAAGGGAGCATAAGGGAGATTAAACCAAACCATAACGGAGATTAATAAAACCAAAAGTTGGTTCTTTGAAAAAATAAACAAAATTGACACACTTCTGGCTAAACTAACCAAGAGCAGAAAAGAAAAATCTCTTATAACCTCGATCAGGAACACGAAAGGAGTAATCACGACTGATGCCACAGAGATACATGATATCATCTATGAATTCTACAAAAATCTTTATGCACACAAATTAGAAAACCTGGAGGAAATGGACAAATTCTTATAAACACACAGCCTTCCCAGGCTCAACCAGGAAGAAATAGAATTCCTGAATAGACCGATATCTAGATCTGAAATTGAAACAGCAATAAAAAACCTTCCCAAAAAGAAAAGCCCTGGACCAGATGGGTTCACCCCTGAATTCTACCACACCTACAAAGAAGAACTGGTGCCCATCGTACATAAACTATTCTCCAATATAGAGAAGGATGGGATTCTCCCCAACACTTTTTACCAAGCCAACATAATCCTGATACCAAATCCAGGAAAGGATGCAACTAAAACAGAGAACTATAGACCAATTTCTCTTATGAATATAGATGCAAAAATTCTCAATAAAATTCTAACAAATCGAATCCAAGTGCTTATCAAAAAAATAATCCATCACGACCAAGTGGGCTTCATCCCAGAGATGCAGGGATGGTTTGACATATGGGAATGTAATTCATCACATAAATAGAAGCAAAAATAAAGATCAGATGATCCTCTCAATAGATGCAGAGAAAGCATTTGACAAAATTCAACACCCTTTTATGATAAGAACACTTAACAAAATAGGCATAGATGGGGCCTATATAAAAATGATACAAGCCATATACGACAAACCCTCAGCCAACATCATACTGAATGGGGAAAAACTGAAAGCATTCCCACTTCAAACTGGAACCAGACAAGGCTTACCACTGTCCCCATTACTTTTCTACATAGTATTGGAAGTCCTTGCAAGAGCTATCAGGCAAGAGAGCAGAATCAAGGGAGTTGAAATAGGGACAGAAGAGATCAAACTCTCACTCTTTGCTGATGATATGATGTTATATCTATAAAACCCCAAGGTTTCAACCAAGAGACTCCTGGAATTGATCAATGAATTCAGTAAAGTCTCAGGATACAAAATCAATACACACAAATCAGAGGCATTCATATATGCCAATAACAGTCAAATGGAAAACCAAATTAAGGACTCAATACCCTTCAAAATAGCAACAAAGAAAATAAAATACCTAGGAATTTATTTAACTAAGGAGGTAAAGGACCTCTATAGGGAGAACTATGAAACACTGAGGAAGGAAATTGCAGAACATGTAAATAGGTGGAAAACCATACCATGCTCATGGATCGGTAGAATCAACATTGTTAAAATGTCTATACTGCCCAAAGTTATCTACAGATTCAATGCAATCCTTATTAAATTACCAACATCTTTTTTCACAGACATAGAAAAACTAATTTTACGCTTTGTATGGAACCAGGGAAGACCCCGTTTAGCAAAAGCAATCTTAAACAACAAAAACAAAATGGGAAGTATTAATTTGCCAGACTTCAAACTATACTACAAGGCTGTGGTTCTTAAAACAGCCTGGTACTGGCACAAGTGCAGGGACACAGACCAGTGGAACAGAACAGAAAATCCCAATATAAAACCATCCTCATATAGCCATCTAATCTTTGACAAAGCAGACAAAAACATACTCTGGGGAAAAGATTCCTTATTTAATAAATGGTGCTGGGAAAACTGGATGTCCACATGTAGAAGACTAAAACAGGACACATAACTCTCACCCCTCACGAAAATCAAATCACAGTGGTTAACAGACTTAAACCTAAGGTCAGAAACTATTAGAATTCTAGAAGAAAATGTAGGAAAGACTCTTACAGACATTGGCCTAGGCAAAGAATTTATGAAGAAGACCCCTAAAGCAATCACAGCAACAACAAAAATAAATAAATGGGACCTGATCAAATTAAAAAGCTTCTGCACAGCCAAAGAAACAGTCACGAGAGTAAATGGACAACCTACAGAATGGGAAAAAATTTTCGCATACTACACATCAGATAAAGGACTGATAACAAGAATCTATTTAGAACTCAGGAAAATCAGTAAGAAAAAATCAAACAACCCTATCAAAAAGTGGGCAAAGGACATAAATAGAAATTTTTCAAAAGAAGATATAAAAATGGCTAACAAACATATGAAAAAGTGTTCAACATCTCTAATCATCAGGGAAATGCAAATCAAAACCACAATGAGATATCACTTAACTCCAGTGGGAATGGCCTTTATCAAAAAGTCCCAAAACTATACATGTTGGTGTGGGTGTGGGGAGATAGGTACATTCATACACTGCTGGTGGGACTGTAAACTAGTGCAGCCCCTGTGGAAAGCAATGTGGAGATACCTTAAACAGATTCAAGTAGACCTACCATTCGATCCAGCAATTCCATTATTGGACATCTACCCAGAAGAACAAAAGTCATTCTATAAAAAAGACACCTGCACCTGAATGATTATAGCAGCACAATTCACAATCACAAAGATGTGGAAACAACCCAAATGCCCATCAATTCATGAATGGATTAGCAAAATGTGGTATATGTATACCATGGAATATTACTCAGCTATTAGAAATAATGGCGATATGGCATCTCTTTGGTTCTCCTGGAGAGAGCTGGATCCCATTCTATTAAGTGAAGTATCCCAAGAATGGAAAAATAAGCACCACATGTACTCACCAGCAAATTGGTTTCCCTGAGTGCACATTTGGGAACAACACCAATTGGGTATCGGACAGAGGTTGGGGCCGGGTGGAAGGGATGGGTGTATACCTACTTGATGAATGTGATGTGCACTGCCTGGGGAATGGACACCCTTCAAGTTCTAACTGGGGGGGATGGGGTGGGGGAGAGGAGGGGTGCACACCTACATGATGAATGTGATGTGCACTGACTAGGGAATGGACAAAATTGAAGCTCAGAATCGGGGGAAAGGGGAGGCATGGGGAATGTATATAGCCTGATCTTTTGTACCCCCATAATGAGCTAACAAACAAACAAACAAACAAAAAAGAATCGTTTGATTCATCAGCTGGGAATACACCATGGTTCTTTAAAGACCTCTATGCGTGGGCCCAGGTAACTGGCTAGTTCCAAGAAGTATGCCACAGAGCTTTTGAAATAACCACTACGTTGAGAATTATTTGCTAGTTTTTGCACCACCTTTCACCATAATTGTGATAAGGTTCGTCCGTGCCTCCTTCAACCCAAGATGGCTGGGGCGGACAAAACTATG
Organism: Eulemur rufifrons; assembly: GCF_041146395.1. NCBI lineage: Eukaryota > Metazoa > Chordata > Mammalia > Primates > Lemuridae > Eulemur > Eulemur rufifrons. The sequence goes on along the minus strand of NC_091007.1, from coordinate 25,696,151 downwards.
CTGAGGCCTAGTTCACTTGGTGTTGCCGATAGTTGGTACTGGAGCCTGGCAAGAAGCCATGCTATTAAGAGTCATTCCACCATCCTTTCTCCATCATTTTAAAAGGCAGAACACCTTTTTCCAGTTATCATAAGAATGAGTTGCTGGAGGGGACGTTTTTGAGTGGGGTCGGGTGGTGCGTTGAGGGGAAGGCTCTCTGTCTGTCTGGTGGTTTGTCTTTATTATGCCCAAAGAGGAGAGGTGGGCATGTGTGTGGCAGGTGAAAAGTACGGATCCTGTTTCAGTCTTAGACTGAAACAGGATCCGCACTTTTCAGCCAGTTCCTTTACGAATCCTTTGATTCATCAGCTGGGAATCCACCATGGCTGTCGAGACCCCTCTATGTGTGGGCCCAGGTAACTGGCTAGTTCCAAGATGTATGCCGTAGAGCTTTTGAAATAACCACTACGTTGAGAATTGTTTGCCAGTTTTTGCAGCACCTTTGACCATAATTGTGATAAGGTTCATCTGTGCCTCCTTAAACCCAAGCAGGCTGCCACGGACAAAACTATGCTGAGGCCTAGCTCCCTTGGTGTACCGATACATTTTACTGGAGCCTGGCAAGAAGCCATTTTTTTTAAGTACAATTCCACCGTCTTTTCTCCATTATTTTAAAAGGCAGTGCACCTTTAGCCAGTTAGCATAAAGATGAGTCACTGGAGCGGCTTTTTGTGTGGGGTTGGGTGTGTGTGGGAGGGCAGGCCCTCTGTCAGTCCGGTGGTTTGTTTTTATTATTCCCAGAGAGGAGAAGCGGGCATGTATGTGGCAGGTGAAAACTTTGGATCCTGTTTCAGTCTGAAACAGTATCTCCGCTTTTGAGCCTGTTCCTTTTGGAATCCTTTAATTCATCAGTTGGGAATCCGCCATGGTTCTCTAGACCTCCCTGAGCGTGGGCCCAGGTAACTGGCTAGTTCCAAGAAGTATGCCGCAGAGCTTTGGAAATAACCACTACATTGAGTATTATTTGCCAGTTTTTGCAGCAACTTTCACAATGATTGTGAAAAGGTTAGGCAGTGCATCCTGAAACCCAAGCTGGCTTCCACAGAAAAAACTACGGTTAGGCCAATCTCCCTTGGAGTTGCCGATAATTGGTACTGGTCCGTGGCAAGAAGCCATTTCTTTAAGTATCATTCCACCTTCCGTTCACAACCATTTTAAAAGGCAGAGCACCTATTGCCATTTAGCTTAAGGATGAGTCGCTGGAGGAAACGTTTTTGTGTGGGGTGGGAGAGGCAGAGCCAGGCCCTCTGTCAGTCCAGTGGTTTGTTTTTATTATCCCCGGAGAGGAGAAGTGGACATGTGTGTGGCAAGTGAAAAGTGTGGATCCTGTTTCAGTCTTAGACTGATACAGGATCGGCACTTTTCATCCTGTTCCTTTAAGAATCCTTTGCTTCATCAGCTGGGAATCCACCATAGTTCTCTACACCCCACTATGTGTGGGCCCACTTAACAGGCTAGTTCAAAGAAGTATGCCACAGAGCATTTGAAATAACCACTACCATGGAAATTATTTGCCAGCTTTTCCAGCACTTTTACCATAATTTTGATAAGGTTCATTTGTGCTTCCTTAAACCCTAGATGGCTTCCATGGACAAACCTATACTGAGGGTTCTCTCGCTTGGTGTTGCCAATACTTGGTACGGGAGTCTGACAAGAATCCAGTCTTTTAATTATCATTGCACCATCCTTTCTCCCTTATATTAAAAGGTGAGCAACTTTCGGCAGTTAGCATAAGGATGAGTCAACGGAGGGGATGTTTTTGGGTGGGATCGGGGTGGTTTGGGGGACAGTCCCTCTGTCAGTCTGGTTGTTTGTGTTTATTATGCCCAGACAGGGAAGTGGATATATTTGTGGCAGGTGAAATGTGCGGATCCTGTTTCAGTTAGACTGAAACAGTATCCGCACTTTTCAGCTGGTTCCATTAAAAATCCTTTGATTCATCAGCTGGGAATCCACCATGGTTCCTTAGAACCCTCCATGCATGGGCCCATGAACTGGCCTGTACCAAGATGTATGCTGCACAGCTTTTGAGATAAACACTACGTGTAGAATTATTTGCCAGTTTCTGCAGCACATATCACCATAATTGTGATAAGGATCGTCTGTGCCTCCTTAAACACAAGACGGCTGCCACGGAGAAAACTATGCTGAGGCCTAGGTCACTTGGATTTCACGACACTTGTTACTGGAGGCTGGAAGGAGGCCATTCTTTTAAGTATCATTCCACCATACTTTCCCCATTATTTTAAAATGCACGGAAACCTTTGCAAGTCAGCATAATAATTAGTAGCTGGAGGGGACATTTTTATTTGTGGGGTCGGTGTGGGTGGGGGGCGCAGGCCCTCTGTCAGTTCGCTGGATTGTTTTTATTTTCCCCAGACCGGAGAAGTGGGCATGTGTGTGGCAGGTGAAAAGTTCGGATCCCGTTTCTGTCTTAGACTGAAACAGAAACCGCACTTTTCACCCCGTTCCATTAAGAATCCCTTGCTTCATCAGCTGGGAATCCACCATGGGCCTCTAGACTGCTCTATGCGTGGGCCCAGTTAACTGGCTAGTTCAAAGAATTATGCCGCAGAGCTTTTCAAGTAACCACTACCATGAGAATTACTTGACCGCTTTTGCAGCACCTTTCACCATAATTGTGATAAGGTTCATCTGTGCCTCCTTAAACCCAAGATGGCTGCCAGGGACAAACGTGTGCTGAGGCCTAGGTGACTTGCTGTTGCGAATACTTGGTATGGGAGTCTGGCAATAAGCCAGTCTTTTAGGTATAATTCCACCATTCTATCTCCATTATTTTAAAAGGCAGAGGACGTATTGCCAGATAGCATAAGGATCAGTCGCTGGAGGGCACGATTTTGTGTGGGGTGGTGGGGGGCGGGGGCAGGCCATCTGTCAATCCGATGGGTTGTTTTTGTTATCCCTAGAGAGGAGAAGTGGGCATGTGTGTTGCAGGCAAAAAGTCAGAATCCTGTTTCAGTCAGGATCTGCACTTTTCAGCCTGTTCCTTTAAGAATCCTTAGATTCATCACCTTGGAATCCACCATGGTTCTCTAGACCCCTCTATGCGTGGGCCCAGGTAACTGGCTTCTTCCAAGAAGTATGCCACAGAGCTTTTGAATTAAACAGTACGTTGAGAATTATTTGCCGGGTTTTCAGCACGTTTCACCATAATTATGATAAAGTTTGTATGTGCCCCCTTAAACCCAACATGGCTGCCACGGGCATAACTATGCTGAGGCGTAGCTGACTTGGTGTTGCCTATTTTTGTTAGTGGAGACTGACAAGAAGCCATTCTTCTAAGTATCACTCCACCGTCCTTTCTCCATTGTTTAAAAATGCAGGGAAATTTTGCAAGTTAGCATAATAATTAGTAGCTGGAGGGGAATTTTTTTTGGGGGGATCTGCGTGGGTGGAAGGGGGGCAGGCCCTTTGTCAGTTCGCTGGTTTGTTTTTAGTATCCCCAGAGAGGAAAAGTGGGCATGTGTGTGGCAGGTGAAAAGTGTGCGTCCTGTTTCAGTCTTAGACAGACACAGGATCTGCACTTTTCACCCCGTTCCATTAAGAATCCTTTGCTTCATCAGCTGGGAATCCACCATGGTTCTCTAGACCCCTCTTTTAGTGCACACAGAAAACTGCCTGGTTCCAAGAAGTTTTCCTCAGAGCTTTTGAAATAACCACTACTATGGAAATTATTTGCCAGCTTTTCCAGCACTTTTACCATAATTTTGATAAGGTTCATCTGTGCTTCCTAAAACCCTAGATGGCAGCCACGGACAAACCTATGCTGACACCTAGGTCACTTCCTGTTGCCAATAATTGGTATGGGAGTCTGGCAAAAGGCCAGTATTTTAAGTATAATTCCACCATCCTATCTTCATTATTTTAAAACGCAGAGGACCTTTCGCCAGATAGCATAAGGATGAGTCGCTGGAGGGGACCTTTTTGTGTACAGTGTTGGGGGGCGGGGGAGGACATCTGTCAATCGGATTGATTGTTTTTATTATCCCTAGAGAGGAGAAGTGGGCATGTGTGTTGCAGGCAAAAAGTGCATATAGTGTTTCAGTCTCAGACTGAAACAGGATCCGCACTTTTCAGCCTGTTCCTTTAAGAATCCTTTGATTCATCACCTGGGAATCCATCATGGTTCTCTAGACCCCTCTATGCGTGGGCCCAGAAAACTGCCGGGTTCCAAGAAGTATTCCACAGAGCTTTTGAAAAAACCACTACGTTGAGAATTATTTGCAGGTTTTGCAGCACCTTTCATCATAATTGTCATAAGGTTCGTCTCGAGATGGCTGCCATGGACAAAACTATGCTGAGGCCGAGCTCACTTTGTGTGGCCGATCCTTGGTACTGGAGACTGGAAAGAATACATTCTTTTAAGTATCATTTCACCATCCTTCTCCACTATTTTAAAAGTCAGAGCACCTTTTGGCAGTTAGAATAACAAGGAGTCGCTGGACGGGAAGTTTTTATGTGGGGTCTGGGGGCTGGTGCGGCAAGCCCTCCGCCAGTTCTGTGGTTTCTTTTTATTATCCCCAGAGAGGAGAAGTGGGCATGTGTTTGGCAGGTGAAAAGTGCAGATCCTGTTTCAGAGTATGAAACAGGATCCGCATGTTCATCCTGTTCCTTTAAGAATCCTTTGCTTCATCAGCTGGGAATCCACCATAGTTCTCTACACCGCACTATGCGTGGGCCCAGTTAACTGGCTAGTTCAAAGAAGTATGCCGCAGAGCTTTTGAAATAACCACTACCATGAGAATTATTTAACAGCTTTCGCAGCACCTTTTATTATAATTGTTATAAGGTTCATCTGTGTCTCCTTAAACCCAAGATGGCTGCCATGGACAAACCTATGCTGAGGCCTACGTCACTTGCTGTTGCCAATACTTGGTATGGGAATCTGGCAATAAGCCAGTCTTTTAGGTATAATTCTACCATCCTATCTCCAGTTTTTTAAAAGGCTTATGACCTTTCACCAGATAGCATAAGGACGAGTCACTGGAGCAGACTATTTTGTGTGGGGTGGTGGGGGCCGGGGGCAGGGCATCTGGAAATCCAATGGGCTGTTTTTGTTATCCCTAGAGATGAGAAGGGCGAATGTGTGTTGCAGGCAAAATGTGCGGATCCTGTTTCACACTTAGACTGAAACAGGATCTGCACTTTTGAGCCTGTTCCTTTAAGAATCCTTTGATTCATCACCTGGGAATCCACCATGGTTCTCTAGACCTCTCTTTGCATGGGCACAGGTAACTGGCTTGTTCCAAGAAGTATGCGACAGAGCTTTTGAATTAACCAGTACTTTTAGAATTGTCAGGTTTTTAGCATGTTTAACCGTAATTGTGATAACGTTTGAATGTGCCTCCTTAAACCCAAGATGGCTGCCACGGATATAAATATGCTGAGGCATAGCTGACTTGTTGATGCCTATTTTTGTTAGTGGAGACTGACAAGAAGACATTCTTCTAAGTATCATCCCACCATCATTTTTCCATTGCGTAAAAATGGAGGGAAATTTTGCAAGTTAGTATTATAATTAGATGTAGGGTACGTATTTTTTTTTCTTTTTTTGTGGGGTAGGAGTGGATGGGTGTTTCAGGCCCTCTGTGAGTTCGCTGGTTTTCTTTTATTATCCCCAGAGAGGACAAGTGGGCATGTGTTTGGCAGGTGAAAAGTGTGGATTCTATTTCAGAGAATTAAACAGGATCCACATGGTCATCCCATTCCTTTAAGAATCCTTTGCTTCATCAGCTGGGAATCCACCATGGTTCTATATACTCCTCTATGCGTTGGCACAGGTAACTGGCTTGTTCCAAGAAGTATGCCGCAGAGCTTTTCAATTAACCAGTACGTTGAAAATTATTTGCAGGTTTTCAGCATTTCACCCTAATTGTAATAACGTTTGTATGTGCCTCCTGAAACCCAAGATGGCTGCCACGGACATAACTATGCTGAGGTGTAGCCGACTTGGTGTTGCCTATTTTTGTCAGCGGAGACTAACAAGAAGCCATTCTAAGTATAAGCCCACCGTCATTTTTCCATTGTTAAAAAATGCAGGGAAATATTGCAAGTTAGCTTTATAATTAGTAGCTGGAGGGTACGTTTTTTTTTTTTTTTTCTGTCGGGTCGGTGTCGATGGGGGGGTCAGGCCCTCTATAAATTTGCTGGTTTGTTTTTATTATCCCCAGAGAGGGGAAGTCGGCATTTGATGGCAGCTGAAAAGTGCGGATACTCTTTCAGAGAATTAAACAGCATTCGCATGGTCATCCCGTTCCTTTAAGAATCCTGGAAGGGCGCGGTGGCTCACGCCTGTAATCCTAGCACTCTGGGAGGCCGAGGCGGGTGGATCGCTCAAGGTCAGGAGTTCGAGACCAGCCTGAGCAAGAGCGAGACCCCGTCTCTACTAAAAATAGAAAGACATTATATGGACAAATAAAATCTATATAGAAAAAATTAGCCGGGCATAGTGGCGCATGCCTGTAGTCCCAGCTACTCGGGAGGCTGAGGCAGTAGGATCGTTTAAGCCGAGGAGTCTGAGGTTGCTGCGAACTAAGCTGACGCCACGGGACTCACTCTAGCCTGGGCAACAAATTGAGACTCTGTCTCAACAAAAAAAAAAAAAAAAAAAAAAAAAAAAGAATCCTTTGCTTCATCAGCTGGGTATCCACCATGGTTCTATATACTCCTCTATGCGTGGGCACAGGTACCTGGCTTGTTCCAAGAAGTATGCCGCAGAGCTTTTCAATTAACCACTACGTTGAAAATTATTTGCAGGTTTTCAGCGTTTCACCATAATTGTGATAAGGTTTGTATGTGCCTGCTGAAACCCAAGATGGCTGCCACGGACATAACTATTCTGAGGCGTAGCTCACTTGGTGTTTCCTATTTTTGTCAGTGGAGACTGACAAGAAGCCATTCTTTTAAGTATAATCCCACCATGATTTTTCCATTGTTTAAAAATGCAGGGAAATTGTGCAAGTTAGCATTATAATTAGTAGCTGGAGGGTACTTTTTTTTTTTTTGTGGTGTCGGTGTGGATGGGGGTGCAAGGCCCTCAGATGTTCGCTGGTTTGTTTTTATTATCCCCAGAGAGGAGAAGTGGGCATGTTGTTGGCAGGTGAAAAGTGCAGATTCTGTTTGAAAGAATTAAACAGGATCCGCATGGTCATCCGCTTCCTTTATGAATCCTTTGCTTCATCAGCTGGGAAACCACCATGGTTCTATATACTCCCGTATGGGTGGGCACAGGTGACTGGCTTGTTCCAAGAAGTATGCCACAGAGGTTTTCAAATAAAAAGTACATTGAAAATTATTTCCAGGTGTTCAGCGTTTCATCATAATTGCGACAACGTTTGTATGTGCCTTGAAACCCAAGATGGCTGCCACAGACATAACTATGCCGAGGCGTAGCTGACTTGGTTTTGCCGATTTTTGTTAGTGGAGACTGACAAGAAGCCATTCTTCTAAGTATCATGCTGCCATCATTTTTCCGTTGGTTAAAAATGAAGGGAAATTTTGGAACTTGGCATTATAATTAGTAGCTGGAGGGTACGGTTTTCTTTGTGTGTGTGGTCGATGTGGATGGGGGGGTCAGGCCCTCTGTCAGTTCGCTGGTTAGTTTTTATTATCCCCAGAGAGGAGAAGTGGGCATGTGTTTGGCAGGTGAAAAGGGCAGATTCTGTTTCAGAGAATTAACGATGATCCCCATGGTCATCCCGTTCCTTTAATAATCCTTTACTTCATCAGCTGGAAATCCACCATGGTTCTATATACTCCTCTTTGCGTGGGAACAGGTAACTGGCTTGTTCCAAGAAGTATGCCGCAGAGCTTTTCAATTAACGAGTACGTTGAAAATTATTTGCAGGTGTTCAGCGTTTCACCATAATTGTGATAACGTTTGTTTGTGCCTCCTGAAACCCAAGATGGCTGCCACGAACATAACGATGCTGAGGCGTAGCTGACTTGGTTTTGCCTATTTTTGTTAGTGGAGACTGACAAGAATCCATTCTTCTAACTCTCATCTCACCATCATTTTTCCATTGTTTAAAAATGCAGGAAAATTTTGCAAGTTAGCATTATAATTAGTAGCTGGAGGGTACTTTTTTTTGGGGGGGGGTCAGTGTTGATGGGTTGGTCAGGCCATCTCTCAATTCACTGGTTTGTTTTCATTATCCCCAGAGAGGAGAAGTGGGCATGTGTTTGGCAGGTGAAAAGTGCGGATTCTGTTTCAGAGAATTAAACAGGTTCCGCATGGTCATCTCATTCCTTTAAGAATCCTTTGCTTCATCAGCTGGGATTCCACCATGTTTCTATATACTCCTCTATGCGTGGGCACAGGTACCTGGCTTGTTCCAAGATGTATGCCGCAGAGATTTTCAATTAACCACTACGTTGAAAATTATTTGCAGGTTTTCAGCGTTTCACCATAATTTTGATAACGTTTGTATGTGCCTCCTGAAACCCAAGAAGGCTGCGACGGACATAACTATGTTGAGGAGTAGCTGACTTGGTGTTGCCTATTTTTGTCAGTGGAGACTGACAAGAATCCATTCTTCTAAGTATCATCTCACCATCATTTTTCCATTGTTTAAAAATGCAGGATAATTTTGCAAGTTAGCATTATAATTAGTAGCTGGAGGCTACGGTGTTTTTTTTTTTTTTCCTGTGGGGTCGGTGTGGATGTGTTGGTCAGGCCCTCTGTCAGTTCGCTGGTTTGTTTTTATTATCCCCAGAGAGGAGAAGTGGGTATTAGTATGGCAGGTGAAAACTGCGGATCTGTTTCAGAGAATTAAACAGGATCCGCATGGTAATCCCGTTCCATTAAGAATCCTTTGCTTCATGAGCTGGGAATCCACCATGGTTCTATATACTTCTCTATGCGTGGGCACAGGAAACTGGCTTGTTCCAAGAAGTATGCCTCAGAGCTTTTCAATTAACCAGTATGTTGAAAATACTTTGCAGGTTTTCAGCGTTTCACCATAATTGTGATGACGTATGTGCCTAATGAAACCAAATATGGCTGCTACGGACATAACTATGCTGAGGCGTAGCTGACTTGGTGTTGCCTATTTTTGTCAGTGGAGACTGACAAGAAGCCATTCTTCTAAGTATCATCCCACCATCATTTCTGCATTGTTTAAAAATGCAGGGAAATTTTGCAAATTGGCATTATAATTAGTAGCTGCAGGGTACTTCTTTTTTGTGGGGTCGGTCAGGATGGGTGTTCCGGCCCTCTGTCAGATCGCTGGTTTGTTTTTATTATCCCTTGAGAAGAGTAGTGGGCATGTGTTTGGCAGGTGAAAATTGCGGATTCTGTTTCAGAGAATTAAACAGGATCCGCATGGTCATCTCCTTCCTTTAAGAATCCTTTGCTTCATCAGCTGGGATTCCACCATGTTTCTATATACTCCTCTATGCGTGGGCACAGGTACCTGGCTTGTTCCAAGAAGTATGCTGGAGAGTTTTCAAATTAACCAGTACGTTGAAAATTATTTGCAGGTTTTCAGCGTTTCACCATAATTTTGATAACGTTTGTATGTGCCTACTGAAACCCAAGAAGGCTGCGACGGACATAACTATGCTGAGGAGTAGCTGACTTGGTGTTGCCTATTTTTGTTAGTGGAGACAGACAAGAAGCCATTCTTCTAAGTATCATCCCACCACCATTTTTCCATTGTTTTAAAAGGCAGGGAAATTTTGCAAGTTAGCATTATAATTAGTAGCTGGAGGGTACGGTTTTTTTTTGTGTGTGTGGTCGATGTGGATGGAGGAGTCAGGCCCTCTGTCAGTTCGCTGGTTAGTTTTTATTATCCCCAGAGAGGAGAAGTGGGCATGTGTTTGGCAGGTGAAAAGTTCGGATTCTGTTTCAGAGAATGAAACAGGATCCGCATGCTCATCCCGTTCCTTTAGGAAACTTTTGCTTCATCAGCTGGGAATCCACCATAGTTCTATATACTCCTCTATGTTTGGGGACAGGTAACTGGCTTGTTCCAAGAAGTATGCCGCAGAGCTTTTCAATTAACCACTACGTTGAAAATTATTTGCAGGTGTTCAGCATTTCACCATAATTGTGATAACGTTTGTTTGTGCCTCCTGAAACCCAAGAAGGCTGCGACGGACATAACTATGCTGAGGAGCAGCTGACTTGGTGTTGCCTATTTTTGTTAGTGGAGACTGACAAGATGCCATTCTTCTAAGTATCATCCCACCACCATTTTACCATTGTTTTAAAATGCAGGGAAATTTTGCAAGTTAGCATTATAATTAGTAGCTGGAGGCTACGGTGTTTGTTTCTTTTTTTTTCCTGTGGGGTCGATGTGGATGGGGGGGTCAGGCCCTCTGTCAGTTCGCTGGTTAGTTTTTATTATCCCCAGAGAGGAGAAGTGGGCATGTGTTTGGCAGGTGAAAAGGGCGGATTCTGTTTCAGAGAATTAACGATGATCCCCATGGTCATCCCGTTCCTTTAATAATCCTTTACTTCATCAGCTGGAAATCCACCATGGTTCTATATACTCCTCTTTGCGTGGGAACAGGTAACTGGCTTGTTCCAAGAAGTATGTCGCAGAGCTTTTCAATTAAACAGTACGTTGAAAATTATTTGCAGCTGTTCAGCGTTTCACCATAATTGTGATAACGTTTGTTTGTGCCTCCTGAAACCCAAGAAGGCTGCGACGGACATAACTATGCTGAGGAGTAGCTGACTTGGTGTTGCCTATTTTTGTTAGTGGAGACAGACAAGATGCCATTCTTCTAAGTCTCATCCCACCACCATTTTTCCATTGTTTTAAAATGCAGGGAAATTTTGAAAGTTAGCATTATAATTAGTAGCTGGAGGGTACGGTTTTTTTGTTGTGTGTGGTCGATGTGGATCGGGGGGTCAGGCCCTCTGTCAGTTCGCTGGTTAGTTTTTATTATCCCCAGAGAGGAGAAGTGGGCATGTGTTTGGCAGGTGGAAAGGGCGGATTCTGTTTCAGAGAATTAACGATGATCCCCATGATCATCCCGTGACGTTAATAATCCTTTCCTTCATCAGCTGGAAATCCACCATGGTTCTATTTACTCCTCTTTGCGTGGGAACAGGTAACTGGCTTGTTCCAAGAAGTATGCCGCAGAGCTTTTCAATTAACCACTACGTTGAAAATTATTTGCAGGTGTTCAGAGTTTCACCATAATTGTGATAACGTTTGTTTGTGCCTCCTGAAACCCAAGATGGCTGCCACGAACATAACTATGCTGAGGCGTAGCTGACTTGGTTTTGCCTATTTTTGTTAGTGGACACTGACAAGAATCCATTCTTCTAAGAATCACCTCACCATCATTTTTCCATTGTTTAAAAATGCAGGAAAATTTTGCAAGTTAGCATTATAATTAGTAGCTGGAGGCTACGGAGTTTTTTTTTTTTTTTTCCTGTGGGGTGGGTGTGGATGTGTTGGTCAAGATTTCTGTCACTTCGCTGGTTTGTTTTTATTATCCCCAGAGAGGAGAAGTGGGTATTAGTATGGCAGGTGAAAACTGCGGATCTGTTTCAGAGAATTAAACAGGATCCGCATGGTAATCCCGTTCCTTTAAGAATCCTTTGCTTCATGAGCTGGGAATCCACCATGGTTCTATATACTTCTCTATGCGTGGGCACAGGAAACTGGCTTGTTCCAAGGAGTATGTCTCAGAGCTTTTCAATTAACCAGTATGTTGAAAATCCTTTGCAGGTTTTCAGCGTTTCACCATAATTGTGATAACGTGTGTATGTGCCTACTGAAACCAAATATGGCTGCTACGGACATAACTATGCTGAGGCGTAGCTGACTTGGTGTTGCCTATTTTTGTCAGTGGAGACTGACAAGGAGCCATTCTTCTAAGTATCATCCCACCATCATTTCTCCGTTGTTTAAAAATGCAGGGAAATTTTGCAAATTGGCATTATAATTAGTAGCTGGAGGGTACTTTTTATTTTTTGTGGGGTCAGTCAGGATGGGTGTTCAGGCCCTCTGTCAGATCGCTGGTTTGTTTTTATTATCCCCAGAGAAGAGTAGTGGGCACGTGTTTGGCAGGTGAAAAGTGCGGATTCTGTTTCAGAGAATTAAAGAGGATCCGCATGGTCATCTCATTCCTTTAAGAATCCTTTGCTTCATCAGCTGGGAATCCACCATGTTTCTATATACTCCTCTATGCGTGGGCACAGGTACCTGGCTTGTTCCAAGAAGTATGCTGGAGAGTTTTCAAATTAACCAGTACGTTGAAAATTATTTGCAGGTTTTCAGCGTTTCACCATAATTTTGATAAAGTTTGTATGTGACTCCTGAAACCCAAGAATGCTGCGATGGACATAACTATGCTGAGGAGTAGCTGACATGGTGTTGCCTATTTTTGTTAGTGGAGACAGACAAGAAGCCATTCTTCTAAATATCATCCCACCACCATTTTTCCATTGTTTTAAAATGCAGGGAAATTTTGCAAGTTAGCATTATAATTAGTAGCTGGAGGGTACGGTTTTTTTTTGTGTGTGGTCGATGTGGATGGGGGGGGTCAGGCCCTCTGTCAGTTCGGTGGTTAGTTTTTATTATAACCAGAGAGGAGAAGTGGGCATGTGTTTGGCAGGAGAAAAGGGAGGATTCTGTTTCAGAGAATTAACGATGATCCCCATGGTCATCCCGTGACGTTAATAATCCTTTCCTTCATCAGCTGGAAATCCACCATGGTTCTATATACTCCTCTTTCCGTGGGAACAGGTAACTGGCTTGTTCCAAGAAGTATGCCGCAGAGCTTTTCAATTAACCAGTACGTTGAAAATTATTTGCAGGTGTTCAGCGTTTCACCATAATTGTGATAACGTTTGTTTGTGCTTCCTGAAACCCAAGAAGGCTGCGACGGACATAACTATGCTGAGGAGTAGCTGACTTGGTGTTGCCTATTTTTGTTAGTGGAGACTGACAAGAAGCCATTCTTCTAAGTATCATCCCATCACCATTTTTCCATTGTTTTTAAATGCAGGGAAATTTTGCAAGTTAGCATTATAATTAGTAGCTGGAGGGTACGTTTCTTTTGTGTGTGTGTGGTCGATGTGGATGGGGGTTCAGGCCCTCTGTCAGTTCGCTGGTTAGTTTTTATTATCCCCAGAGAGGAGAAGTGGGCATGTGTTTGGCAGGTGAAAAGGGCGGATTCTGTTTCAGAGAATTAACGATGATCCCCATGGTCATCCCATTCCTTTAATAATCCTTTACTTCATCAGCTGGAAATCCACCATGGTTCTATATACTCCTCTTTCCGTGGGAACAGGTAACTGGCTTGTTCCAAGAAGTATGCCGCAGAGCTTTTCAATTAAACAGTACGTTGAAAATTATTTGCAGGTGTTCAGCGTTTCACCATAATTGTGATAACGTTTGTTTGTGCCTCCTGAAACCCAAGAAGGCTGCGACGGACATAACTATGCTGAGGAGTAGCTGACTTGGTGTTGCCTATTTTTGTTAGTGGAGACTGACAAGATGCCATTCTTCTAAGTCTCATCCCACCACCATTTTTCCATTGTTTTAAAATGCAGGGAAATTTTGAAAGTTAGCATTATAATTAGTAGCTGGAGGGTACGGTTTTTTTTGTGTGTGTGGTCGATGTGGATGTGTTGGTCAGGCCCTCTGTCAATTCGCTGGTTAGTTTTTATTATCACCAGAGAGGAGAAGTGGTCATGTGTTTGGCAGGTGAAAAGGGCGGATTCTGTTTCAGAGAATTAACGATGATCCCCATGGTCATCCCGTTCCTTTAATAATCCTTTATTTCATCAGCCGGAAATCCACCATGGTTCTATATACTCCTCTTTGCGTTGGAACAGGTAACTGGCTTGTTCCAAGAAGTATGCCGTAGTGCTTTTCAATTAAGCAGTACGTTGAAAATTATTTGCAGGTGTTCAGCGTTTCACCATAATTGTGATAACGTTTGTTTGTGCCTCCTGAAACCCAAGATGGCTGCCACGAACATAACTATGCTGGGGCGTAGCGGACTTCGTTTTTCCTATTTTTGTTTGTGGAGACTGACAAGAAACCATTCTTCTAAGTATCATATCACCATCATTTTTCCATTGTTTAAAAATGCAGGATAATTTTGCAAGCTGGCATTATAATTAGTAGCTGGAGGCTACGGTGTTTTTTTTTTTTTTTTTTCCTGTGGGGTCGGTGTGGATGTGTTGGTCAGGCCCTCTGTCAGTTCGCTGGTTTGTTTTTATTATCCCCAGAGAGGAGAAGTGGGTATTAGTATGGCAGGCGAAAACTGCGGATCTGTTTCAGAGAATTAAACAGGATCCGCATGATAATCCCGTTCCTTTAAGAATCCTTTGCTTCATGAGCTGGGAATCCACCATGGTTCTATATACTTCTCTATGCGTGGGCACAGGAAACTGGCTTGTTCCAAGAAGTATGCCTCAGAGCTTTTCAATTAACCAGTATGTTGAAAATCCTTTGCAGGTTTTCAGCATTTCACCATATTTGTGATAACGTGTGTATGTGTCTCCTGAAACCCAATATGGCTGCCAAGGACATAAGTATGCGGCGGCATAGCTGACTTCGTGTTGCCTATTTTTGTTAGTGGAGACTGACATGAAGCCATTCTTGTAAGTATCATCCCACCATAATTTCTCCATTGTTTAAAAATGCAGGGAAATTTTGCAAGTTAGCATTATAATTAGTAGCTGGAGGGTACATTTTTATTTTTTGTGGAGTCAGTGTGGATGGGTTGGTCAGGCCTTCTGTCAATTCACTGGTTTGTTTTTATTATCCCCAGAGAGAAGAAGTGGGCATGTGTTTGGCAGGTGAAAAGTGCGGATTCTGTGTCGGAGAATTAAACAGGAACCGCATGGTCATCTCATTCCTTTAAGAATCCTTTCCTTCATCAGCTGGTATTCCACCATGTTTCTATATACTCCTCTATGCGTGGGCACAGGTACCTGGCTTGTTCCAAGAAGTATGCCGCAGAGCTTTTCAATTAACCACTACGTTGAAAATTATTTGCAGGTTTTCAGCGTTTCACCATAATTTTGATAACGTTTGTATGTGCCTCCTGAAACCCAAGAAGGCTGCGACGGAGATAACTATGCTGAGGAGTAGCTGACTTGGTGTTGCCTATTTTTGTTAGTGGAGACTGACAAGAAGCCATTCTTCTAAGTATCATCCCAACACCATTTTGCATTGATTTAAAATGCAGGGAAATATTGCAAGTTAGCATTATAATTAGTAGCTGGAGGGTACGGTTTTTTTTTGTGTGTGGGCGATGTGGATGGGGGGGTCAGACCGTCTGTCAGTTCGCTGGTTAGTTTTTATTATCCCCAGAGAGGAGAAGTGGGCATGTGTTTGGCAGGTGAAAAGGGCGGATTCTGTTTCAGAGAATTAATGATGATCCCCATGGTCATCCCGTTCCTTTAATAATCCTTAACTTCATCAGCTGGAAATCCACCATGGTTCTATATACTCCTCTTTGCGTGGGAACAGGTAACTGGCTTGTTCCAAGAAGTATGCCGCAGAGCTTTTCAATTAACCAGTACGTTGAAAATTATTTGCAGGTGTTCAGCGTTTCACCATAATTGTGATAACGTTTGTTTGTGCCTCCTGAAACCCAAGAGGGCTACGACGGACATAACTATGCTGAGGAGTAGCTGACTTGGTGTTGCCTATTTTTGTTAGTGGAGACTGACAAGAATCCATTCTTCTAAGTATCATCCCACCACCATTTTTCGATTGTTTTAAAATGCAGGGAAATTTTGCAAGTTAGCATTATAATTAGTAGCTGGAGGGTACGGTTTTTTTTTTTTTGTGTGTGTGGTCGATGTGGATGGGGGGGTCAGGCCCTCTGTCAGTTCTCTGGTTAGTTTTTATTATCCCCAGAGAGGAGAAGTGGGCATGTGTTTGGCAGGTGATAAGGGCGGATTCTGTTTCAGAGAATTAAAAATGATCCCCATGGTCATCCCATTCCTTTAATAATCCTTAACTTCATCAGCTGGAAATCCACCATGGTTCTATATACTCCTCTTTGCGTGGGAACAGGTAACTGGCTTGTTCCAAGAAGTATGCCGCAGAGCTTTTCAATTAGCCAGTACGTTGAAAATTATTTGCAGGTGTTCAGCGTTTCACCATAATTGTGATAACGTTTGTTTGTGCCTCCTGAAACCCAAGAAGGCTGCGACGGTCATAACTATGCTGAGGAGTAGCTGACTTGGTGTTGCCTATTTTTGTTAGTGGAGACTGACAAGAAGCCATTCTTCTAAGTATCATCCCACCACCATTTTTCCATTGTTTTAAAATGCAGGGAAATTTTGCAAGTTGGCATTATAATTAGTAGCTGGAGGTTACGGTTTTTTTTTGTGTGTGTGGTCGATGTGGATGTGTTGATCAGGCCCTCTGTCAGTTCGCTGGTTAGTTTTTATTATCCCCAGAGAGGAGAAGTGGGCATGTGTTTGGCAGGTGAAAAGGGCAGATTCTGTTTCATAGAATTAACGATGATCTCCATGGTCATCCCGTTCCTTTAATAATCCTTAACTTCATCAGCTGGAAATCCACCATGGTTCTATATACTCCTCTTTGCGTGGGAACAGGTAACTGGCTTGTTCCAAGAAGTATGCCGCAGAGCTTTTCAATTAAGCAGTACGTTGAAAATTATTTGCAGGTGATCAGCGTTTCACCATAATTGTGATAACGTTTGTTTGTGCCTCCTGAAACCCAAGAAGGCTGCGAGGGACATAACTATGCTGAGGAGTAGCTGACTTGGTGTTGCCTATTTTTGTTAGTGGAGACTGACAAGAATCCATTCTTCTAAGTATCATCCCACCACCATTTTTCCATTGTTTTAAAATGCAGGGAAATTTTGCAAGTTAGCATTATAATTAGTAGCTGGAGGGTACGGTTTTTTTTTTTTTGTGTGTGTGGTCGATGTGGATGGGGGGGTCAGGCCCTCTGTCAGTTCTCTGGTTAGTTTTTATTATCCCCAGAGAGGAGAAGTGGGCATGTGTTTGGCAGGTGATAAGGGCGGATTCTGTTTCAGAGAATTAAAAATGATCCCCATGGTCATCCCATTCCTTTAATAATCCTTAACTTCATCAACTGGAAATCCACCATGGTTCTATATACTCCTCTTTGCGTGGGAACAGCTAACTGGCTTGTTCCAAGAAGTATGCCGCAGATCTTTTCAATTAGCCAGTACGTTGAAAATTATTTGCAGGTGTTCAGCGTTTCACCATAATTGTGATAACGTTTGTTTGTGCCTCCTGAAACCGAAGAAGGCTGCGACGGACATAACTATGCTGAGGAGTAGCTGACTTGGTGTTGCCTATTTTTGTTAGTGGAGACTGACAAGAAGCCATTCTTCTAAGTATCATCCCACCACCATTTTTCCATTGTTTTAAAATGCAGGGAAATTTTGCAAGTTGGCATTATAATTAGTAGCTGGAGGTTACGGTTTTTCTTTGTGTGTGTGGTCGATGTGGATGTGTTGACCAGGCCCTCTGTCAGTTCGCTGGTTAGTTTTTATTATCCCCAGAGAGGAGAAGTGGGCATGTGTTTGGCAGGTGAAAAGGGCGGATTCTGTTTCAGAGAATTAACGAAGATCTCCATGGTCATCCCGTTCCTTTAATAATCCTTAACTTCATCAGCTGGAAATCCACCATGGTTCTATATACTCCTCTTTGCGTGGGAACAGGTAACTGGCTTGTTCCAAGAAGTATGCCGCAGAGCTTTTCAATTAAGCAGTGCGTTGAAAATTATTTGCAGGTGTTCAGCGTTTCACCATAATTGTGATAACGTTTTTTTGTGCCTCCTGAAACCCAAGAAGGCTGCGAGGGACATAACTATGCTGAGGAGTAGCTGACTTGGTGTTGCCTATTTTTGTTAGTGGAGACTGACAAGAAACCATTCTTCTAAGTATCATCCCACCACCGTTTTTCCATTGTTTTAAAATGCAGGAAAATTTTGCAAGTTAGCATTATAATTAGTAGCTGGAGGGTACGGTTTTTTTTTTTGTGTGTGTGGTCGATGTGGATGAGGGGGTCAGGCCCTCTGTCAGTTCGCTGGTTAGTTTTTATTATCCCCAGAGAGGAGAAGTGGGCATGTGTTTGGCAGGTGAAAAGGGCGGATTCTGTTTCAGAGAATTAACGATGATCCCCATGCTCATCCCGTTCCTTTAGGAAACATTTGCTTCATCAGCTGAGAATCCACCATGGTTCTATATACTCCTCTATGTTTGGGCACAGGTAACTGGCTTGTTCCAAGAAGTATGCCGCAGAGCTTTTCAATTAAGCAGTACGCTGAAAATTATTTGCAGGTTTTCAGCGTTTCACCATAATTCTTATAACGTTTGTATTTGTCTCCTGAAACCCAATATGGCTGCCACGAACATAATTATGCTGAGGCGTAGCTGACTTCCTGTTGCCTATTTTTGTTAGTGGAGACTGACAAGAAGCCATTCTTCTAAGTATCATCACACCATCATTTCTGCATTGTTTAAAAATGCAGGGAAATTTTGCAAATTGGCATTATAATTAGTAGCTGGAGGGTACTTTTTTTTTGTGGGGTCGGTCAGGATGGGTGTTCCGGCCCTCTGTCAGATCGCTGGTTTGTTTTTATTATCCCTAGAGAAGAGTAGTGGGCATGTGTTTGGCAGGTGAAAATTGCGGATTCTGTTTCAGAGAATTAAACAGGATCCGCATGGTCATCTCATTCCTTTAAGAATCCTTTGCTTCATCAGCTGGGATTCCACCATGTTTCTATATACTCCTCTATGCGTGGGCACAGGTACCTGGCTTGTTCCAAGAAGTATGCTGGAGAGTTTTCAAATTAACCAGTACGTTGAAAATTATTTGCAGGTTTTCAGCGTTTCACCATAATTTTGATAACGTTTGTATGTGCCTCCTGAAACCCAAGAAGGCTGCGACGGACATAACTATGCTGAGGAGTAGCTGACTTGGTGTTGCCTATTTTTGTTAGTGGAGTCTGACAAGAAGCCATTCTTCTAAGTATCATCCCACCACCATTTTTGCATTGTTTTAAAATGCAGGGAAATTTTCCAAGTTAGCATTATAATTAGTAGCTGGAGGGTACGGTTTTTTTTGTGTGTGTGGTCGATGTGGATGGGGGGGTCAGGCCCTCTGTCAGTTCGCTGGTTAGTTTTTATTATAACCAGAGAGGAGAAGTGGGCATGTGTTTGGCAGGTGAAAAGTTCGGATTCTGTTTCAGAGAATGAAACAGGATTCTCATGCTCATCCCGTTCCTTTAGGAAACTTTTGCTTCATCAGCTGGGAATCCACCATGGTTCTATATACTCCTCTATGTTTGGGCACAGGTAACTGGCTTGTTCCAAGAAGTATGCCGCAGAGCTTTTCAATTAACCACTACGTTGAAAATTATTTGCAGGTGTTCAGCATTTCACCATAATTGTGATAACGTTTGTTTGTGCCTCCTGAAACCCAAGAAGGCTGCGACGGACATAACTATGCTCAGGAGTAGCTGACTTGGTGTTGCCTATTTTTGATAGTGGAGACTGACAAGAAGCCATTCTTCTAAGTATCATCCCACCACCATTTTTCCTTTGTTTTAAAATGCAGGGAAATTTTGCAAGTTAGCATTATAATTAGTAGTTGGAGGCTACGTTATTTATTTTTTTTTTTTCATGTGGGGTCGGTGTGGATGGGGGGGTCAGGCCGTCTGTCAGTTCGCTGGTTAGTTTTTATTATCCCCAGAGAGGAGAAGTGGGCATGTGTTTGGCAGGTGAAAAGGGCAAATTCTGTTTCAGAGAATTAAACAGGATCCGCATGGTAATCCCGTTCCTTTAAGAATCCTTTGCTTCATGAGCTGGGAATCCACCATGGTTCTATATACTTCTTTATGCGAGGGCACAGGAAACTGGCTTGTTCCAAGAAGTATGCCTCAGAGCTTTTCAATTAACCAGTATGTTGAAAATCCTTTTCAGGTTTTCAGCGTTTCACCATAATTGTCATAACGTGTGTATGTGCCTACTGAAACCAAATATGGCTGCTACAGACATAACTATGCTCAGGCGTAGCTGACTTGGTGTTGCCTATTTTTGTCAGTGGAGACTGACAAGAGCCATTCTTATAAGTATCATCCCACCATCATATCTCCATTGTTTAAAAATGCAGGGAAATTTTGCAAATTGGCATTATAATTAGTAGCTGGAGGGTACTTTTTTTTTTGTGGGGTCGGTCAGGATGGGTGTTCAGGCCCTCTGTCAGATCGCTGGTTTGTTTTTATTATCCCCAGAGAAGAGTAGTGGGCATGTGTTTGGCAGGTGAAAAGTGCGGATTCTGTTTCAGAGAATTAAACAAGATCCGCATGGTCATCTAATTCCTTTAAGAATCCTTTGCTTCATCAGCTGGGATTCCAACATGTTTCCATATACTCCTCTATGGGTGGGCACAGGTACCTGGCTTGTTCCAAGAAGTATGCTGGAGAGTTTTCAAATTAACCAGTACGTTGAAAATTATGTGTAGGTTTTCAGCGTTTCACCATAATTTTGATAACGTTTGTATGTGCCTCCTGAAACCCAAGAAGGCTGCGACGGACATAACTATGCTGAGGAGTAGCTGACTTGGTGTTGCCTATTTTTGTTAGTGGAGACAGACAAGAAGCCATTCTTCTAAGTATCATCCCACCACCATTTTTCCATTGTTTTAAAAGGCAAGGAAATTTTGCAAGTTAGCATTATAATTAGTAGCTGGAGGGTACGGTTTCTTTTTGTGTGTGGTCGATGTGGATGGGGGGGTCAGGCCCTCTGTCAGGTCGCTGGTTAGTTTTTATTATCCCCACAGAGGAGAAGTGGGCATGTGTTTGGCAGGTGAAAAGGGCGGATTCTGTTTCAGAGAATTAACGATGATCCCCATGGTCATCCCGTGACGTTAATAATCCTTTCCTTCATCAGCTGGAAATCCACCATGGTTCTATATACTACTCTTTGCGTGGGAACAGGTAACTGGCTTGTTCCAAGAAGTATGCCGCAGTGCTTTTCAATTAAGCAGTACGTTGAAAATTATTTGCAGGTGTTCAGCGTTTCACCATATTTGTGATAACGTTTGTTTGTGCTTCCTGAAACCCAAGAAGGCTGCGACGGACATAACTATGCTGAGGAGTAGCTGACTTGGTGTTGCCTATTTTTGTTAGTGGAGACTGACAAGAAGCCATTCTTCTAAGTATCATCCCACCACCATTTTTCCATTGTTTTTAAATGCAGGGAAATTTTGCAAGTTAGCATTATAATTAGTAGCTGGAGGGTACGTTTCTTTTGTGTGTGTGTGGTCGATGTTGATGGGGGCGTCAGGCCCTCTGTCAGTTCGCTGGTTAGTTTTTATTATCCCCAGAGAGGAGAAGTGGGCATGTGTTTGGCAGGTGAAAAGGGCGGATTCTGTTTCAGGGAATTAACGATGATCCCCATGGTCATCCCGTTCCTTTAATAATCCTTTACTTCATCAGCTGGAAATCCACCATGGTTCTATATACTCCTCTTTGCGTGGGAACAGGTAACTGGCTTGTTCCAAGAAGTATGCCGCAGAGCTTTTCAATTAACCACTACGTTGAAAATTATTTGCATGTTTTCAGCGTTTCACCATAATTGTGATAACGTTTGTTTGTGCCTCCTGAAACCCAAGAAGGCTGCGACGGACATAACTATGCTGAGGAGTAGCTGACTTGGTGTTGCCTATTTTTGTTAGTGGAGACTGACAAGATGCCATTCTTCTAAGTCTCATCCCACCACCATTTTTCCATTGTTTAAAATGCAGGGAAATTTTGCAAGTTAGCATTATAATTACTAGCTGGAGGGTACGGTTTTTTTTTGTGTGTGGTCGATGTGGATGGGGGGGTCAGGCCCTCTGTCAGTTCGCTGGTTAGTTTTTATTATCCCCACAGAGGAGAAGTGGGCATGTGTTTGGCAGGTGAAAAGGGCAGATTCTGTTTCAGAGAATTAACGATGATCCCCATGGTCATCCCGTGACGTTAATAATCCTTTCCTTCATCAGCTGGAAATCCACCATGGTTCTATATACTACTCTTTGCGTGGGAACAGGTAACTGGCTTGTTCCAAGAAGTATGCCGCAGAGCTTTTCAATTAACCACTACGTTGAAAATTATTTGCAGGTGTTCAGCGTTTCACCATAATTGTAATAACGTTTGTTTGTGCCTCCTGAAACCAAAGATGGCTGCCACCAACATAACTATGCTGAGGCGTAGCTGACTTGGTTTTGCCTATTTTTTTTAGTGGAGACTGACAAGAATCCATTCTTCTAAGTATCATCTCAGCATCATTTTTCCATTGTTTAAAAATGCAGGAAAATTTTACAACTTAGCATTATTATTAGTAGCTGGAGGCTACGGTGTTTTTTTTTTTTTTTTCCTGTGGTGTCGGTGTGGATGTGTTGGTCAGGCCTTCTGTCAGTTCGCTGGTTTGTTTTTATTATCCCCAGAGAGGAGAAATGGGTATTAGTATGGCAGGTGAAAACTGCGGATCTGTTTCAGAGAATTAAACAGGATCCGCATGGTAATCCCGTTTCTTTAAGACTCCTTTGCTTCATGAGCTGGGAATCCACCATGGTTCTATATACTTCTCTATGCGTGGGCACAGGAAACTGGCTTGTTCCAAGAAGTATGCCTCAGAGCTTTTCAATTAACCAGTATGTTGAAAATCCTTTGCAGGTTTGCAGCGTTTCACCATAATTGTGATAACGTGTGTATGTGCCTACTGAAACCAAATATGGCTGCTACGGACATAACTATGCTGAGGCGTAGCTGACTTGGTGTTGCCTATTTTTGTCAGTGGAGACTGACAAGAAGCCATTCTTCTAAGTATCATCCCACCATCATTTCTCCACTGTTTTAAAATGCAGGGAAATTTTGCAAATTGGCATTATAATTAGTAGCTGGAGGGTACTTTTTTTTTATGGGGTCGGTCAGCATGGGTGTTCAGGCCCTCTGTCAGATCTCTGGTTTGTTTTTATAATCCTCAGAGAAGAGTAGTGGGCATGTGTTTGGCAGGTGAAAAGTGCGGATTCTGTTTCAGAGAATTAAGCAGGATCCGCATGGTCATCTCATTCCTTTAAGAATCCTTTGCTTCATCAACTGGGATTCCACCATGTTTCTATATACACCTCTATGCGTGGGCACAGGTACCTGGCTTGTTCCAAGAAGTATGCTGGAGAGTTTTCAAATTAACCAGTACGTTGGAAATTATTTGCAGGTTTTCAGCGTTTCACCATAATTTTGATAACGTTTGTGTGTGCCTCCTGAAACCCAAGAAGGCTGCGACGGACATAACTATGCTGAGGAGAAGCTGACTTGGTGTTGCCTATTTTTGTTAGTGGAGACTGACCAGAAGCCATTCTTCTAAGTATCATCCCACCAACATTTTTCCATTGTTTTAAAATGCAGGGAAATTTTGCAAGTTAGCATTATAATTAGTAGCTGGAGGGTACGGTTTTTTTGTGTGTGTGGGCGATGTGGATGGGGCGGTCAGGCCCTCTGTCAGTTCGCTGGTTAGTTTTTATTATCCCCAGAGAGGAGAAGTGGGCATGTGTTTGGCAGGTGAAAAGGGCGGATTCTGTTTCAGAGAATTAACGATGATCCCCGGGGTCATCCCGTTCCTTTAATAATCCTTTAATTCATCAGCTGGAAATCCACCATGGTTCTATATACTCCTCTTTGCGTGGGAACAGGTAACTGGCTTGTTCCAAGAAGTATGCCGCAGAGCTTTTCAATTAACCACTACGTTGTAAATTATTTGCAGGTGTTCAGCGTTTCACGATAATTGTGATATCGTTTGTTTGTGCCTCCTGAAACCCAAGAAGGCTGGGACGGACATAACTATGCTTAGGAGTAGCTGACGTGGTGTTGCCTATTTTTGTTAGTGGAGACTGACAAGAAGCCATTCTTCTAAGTATCATCCCACCACCATTTTTCCATTGTTTTAAAATGCAGGGAAATTTTGCAAGTTAGCATTATAATTAGTAGCTGGAGGGTACTTTTTTTTTTTTTTTTGTGGGGTCAGTGTGGATGGGTTGGTCAGGCCACCTGTCAATTCACTGGTTTGTTTTTATTATCCCCAGAGAGGAGAAGTGGGCATGTGTTTGGCAGGTGAAAAGGGTGGATTCTGTTTCAGAGAATTAACGATGATCCCCATGGTCATCCCGTTCCTTTAATAATCCTTTACTTCATCAGCTGGGATTCCACCATGGTTCTATATACTCCTCTTTGCGTGGGAACAGATAACTGGCTTGTTCCAAGAAGTATGCCGCAGAGCTTTTCAATTATCCACTACGTTGCAAATTATTTGCAGGTGTTCAGCGTTTCACCATAATTGTCATAACGTTTGTTTGTGCCTCCTGGAACCCAAGAAGGCTGCGAGGGACATAACTATGCTGAGGAGTAGCTGAATTGGTGTTGCCTATTTTTGTTAGTGGAGACTGACAAGAAGCCATTCTTCTAAGTATCATCCCACCACCATTTTTCCATTGTTTTAAAATGCAGGGAAATTTTGCAAGTTAGCATTATAATTAGTAGCTGGAGGTTACAGTTTTTTTTGTGTGTGTGGTCGATGTGGATGGGGGGGTCAGGCCCTCTGTCAGTTCGCTGGTTAGTTTTTATTATCCCCAGAGAGGAGAAGTGGGCATGTTTTTAGCAGGTGAAAAGGGCGGATTCTATTTAAGAGAATTAACGATGATCCCCATGGTCATCCCGTTCCTTTAATAATCCTTTACTTCATCAGCTGGAAATCCACCATGGTTCTATATACTCCTCTTTGCGTGGGAACAGGTAACTGGCTTGTTCCAAGAAGTATGCCGCAGAGCTTTTCAATTAACCACTACGTTGAAAATTATTTGCAGGTTTTCAGCGTTTCACCATAATTGTGATAACGTTTGTTTGTGCCTCCTGAAACCCAAGATGGCTGCCACGAACATAACGATGCTGAGGCGTAGCTGAGTTGGTTTTGCCTATTTTTGTTAGTGGAGACTGACAAGAATCCATTCTTCTAAGTATCATTTCACCATCATTTTTCCATTGTTTAAAAATGCAGGAAAATTTTGCAAGTTAGCATTATAATTAGTAGCTGGAGGCTACGGTGTGTTGTTTTTTTTTTTTTTTTGTGGGGTCGGTGTGGATGTGTTGGTCAGGCCCTCTGTCAGTTCGCTGGTTTGTTTTTCTTATCCCCAGAGAGGAGAAGTGGGTATTAGTATGGAAGGTGAATACTGTGGATCTGTATCAGAGAATTAAACAGGATCCGCATGGTAATCCCGTTCCTTTAAGAATCCTTTGCTTCATGAGCTGGGAATCCACCATGGTTCTATATACTTCTCTATGCGTGGGCACAGGAAACTGGCTTGTTTCAAGAAGTATGTCTCAGAGCTTTTCAATTAACCAGTATGTTGAAAATCCTTTGCAGGTTTTCAGCGTTTCACCATAATTGTGATAACGTGTGTATGTGCCTACTGAAACCAAATATGGCTGCTACGGACATAACTATGCTGAGGCGTAGCTGACTTGGTGTTGCCTATTTTTGTCAGTGGAGACTGACAAGAAGCCATTCTTCTAAGTATCATCCCACCATCATTTCTCCATTGTTTAAAAATGCAGGGAAATTTTGCAAATTGGCATTATAATTAGTAGCTGGAGGGTACTTTTTTTTTTATGGGGTCGGTAAGGATGGGTGTTCAGGCCCTCTGTCAGATCGCTGGTTTGTTTTTATTATCCCCAGAGAAGAGTAGTGGGCATGTGTTTGGCAGGTGAAAAGTGCGGAATCTGTTTCAGAGAATTAAAGAGGATCCGCATGGTCATCTCATTCCGTTAAGAATCCTTTGCTTCATCAGCTGGGATTCCACCATGTTTTATATACTTCTCCATGCGTGGGCACAGGTACCTGGTTTTTTCCAAGAAGTATGCTGGAGAGTGTTCAAATTAACCAGTACGTTGAAAATTATTTGCAGGTTTTCAGCGTTTCACCATAATTTTGATAACGTTTGTATGTGCCTCCTGAAACCCAAGAAGGCTGTGACGGACATAACTATGCTGGGAGTAGCTGACTTGGTGTTGCCTATTTTTGTTAGTGGAGACAGACAAGAAGCCATTCTTCTAAGTATCATCCCACCACCATTTTTCCATTGTTTTAAAAGGTAGGGAAATTTTGCAAGTTAGCATTATAATTAGTAGCTGGAGGGTACGGTTTTTTTTTGTGTGTGGTCGATGTGGATGGGGGGGTCAGGCCCTCTGTCAGTTCGCTGGTTTGTTTTTATTATCCCCAGAGAGGAGAAGTGGGCATGTGTTTGGCAGGTGAAAAGGGCGGATTCTGTTTCAGAGAATTAACGATGATCCCCATGGTCATCCCGTTCCTTTAATAATCCTTTACTTCATCAGCTGGAAATCCACCATGGTTCTATGTACTCCTCTTTGCGTGGGAACAGGTAACTGGCTTGTTCCAAGAAGTATGCCGCTGAGCTTTTCAATTAACCACTACGTTGAAAATTATTTGCAGGTGTTCAGCGTTTCACCATAATTGTGATAACGTTTGTTTGTGCCTCCTGAAACCCAAGAAGGCTGCGACGGACATAACTATGCCGAGGCGTAGCTGACTTGGTTTTGCCTATTTTTGTTAGTGGAGACTGACAAGAATCCATTCTTCTAAGTATCATCTCACCATCATTTTTCCATTGTTTAAAAATGCAGGAAAATTATGCAAGATAGCATTATAAATAGTAGCTGGAGGCTACGGTGTTTTTTTTTTTTTTTTTTTCCTGTGGGGTCGGTGTGGATGTGTTGGTCACGCCCTCTGTCAGTTCGCTGGTTTGTTTTTATTATCCCCAGAGTGGAGAAGTGGGTATTAGTATGGCAGGTGAAAACTGCGCATCTGTTTCAGAGAATTAAACAGGATCCACATGGTCATCTCATTCCTTTAAGAATCCTTTGCTTCATCAGCTGGGATTCCACCATGTTTCTATATACTCCTCTATGCGTGGGCACAGGTACCTGGCTTGTTCCAAGAAGTATGCTGGAGAGTTTTCAAATTAACCAGTACGTTGAAAATTATTTGCAGGTTTTCAGCGTTTCACCATAATTTTGATAACGTTTGTATGTGCCTCCTGAAACCCAAGAAGGCTGCGACGGACATAACTATGCTGAGGAATAGCTCACTTGGTGTTGCCTATTTTTGTTAGTGGAGACTGACAAGAAGCCCTTCTTGTAAGTATCATCCCACCACCATTTTTCCATTGTTTTAAAATGCAGGGAAATTTTGCAAGATAGCATTATAATTAGTAGCTGGAGGCTACGGTGTTTTTTTTTTTTTTCCTGTGGTGTCGGTGTGGATGTGTTGGTCAGGCCCTCTGTCAGTTCGCTGGTTTTTTTTTATTATCCCCAGAGTGGAGAAGTGGGTATTAGTATGGCAGGTGAAAACTGCGGATCTGTTTCAGAGAATTAAACATGATCCGCATGGTAATCCCGTTCCTTTAAGACTCCTTTGCTTCATGAGCTGGGAATCCACCATGGTTCTATATACTTCTCTATGCGTGGGCACAGGAAACTGGCTTGTTCCAAGAAGTATGCCTCAGAGCTTTTCAATTAACCAGTATGTTGAAAATCCTTTGCAGGTTTTCAGCGTTTCACCATAATTGTGATAACGTGTGTATGTGCCTACTGAAACCAAATATGGCTGCTATGGACATAACTATGCCGAGGCGTAGCTGACTTGGTGTTGCCTATTTTTGTCAGTGGAGACTGACAAGAAGCCATTCTTCTAAGTATCATCCCTCCATCATTTCTCCATTATTTAAAAATGCAGGGAAATTTTGCAAATTGGCATTATAATTAGTAGCTGGAGGGTAATTTTTTTTTTGTGGGGTCGGTCAGGATGGGTGTTCAGGCCCTCTGTCAGACCGCTGGTTTGTTTTTATTATCCCCAGAGAAGAGTAGTGGGCATGTGTTTGGCAGGTGAAAAGTGTGGATTCTGTTTCAAAGAATTAAACAGAATCCGCATGGTCATCTCATTCCTTTAAGAATCCTTTGCTTCATCAGCTGGGATTCCACCATGTTTCTGTATACTCCTCTATGCGTGGGCACAGGTACCTGGCTTGTTCCAAGAAGTATGCTGGAGAGTTTTCAAATTAACCAGCACGTTGAAAATTATTTGCAGGTTTTCAGCATTTCACCATAATTTTGATAAGGTTTCTATGTGCCTCCTGAAACCTAAGAGTGCTGCGACGGACATAACTATGCTGAGGAGTAGCTGACTTGGTGTTGCCTATTTTTGTTAGTGGAGACAGACAAGAAGCCATTCTTCTAAGTATCATCCCACCACCATTTTTCCATTGTTTTAAAATGTAGGGAAATTTTGCAAGTTAGCATTATAATTAGTAGCTGGAGGGTACGGTTTTTTTTTTGTGTGTGTGGTCGATGTTGATGGGGGGGTCAGGAAATCTGTCAGTTCGCTGGTTAGTTTTTATTATCCCCAGAGAGGAGAAGTGGGCATGTGTTTGGCAGGTGAAAAGTTCGGATTCTGTTTCAGAGAATGAAACAGGATCCGCATGCTCATCCCGTTCCTTTAGGAAACTTTTGCTTCATCAGCTGGGAATCCACCATGGTTCTATATACTCCTCTATGTGTGGGCACAGGTAACTGGCATGTTCCAAGAAGTATGCAGCAGAGCTTTTCAATTAACCAGTACGTTGAAAATTATTTGCAGCTGTTCAGCGTTTCACCATAATTGTGATAAAGTTTGTTTCTGCCTCCTGAAACCCAAGATGGCTGCCACGAACATAACTATGCTGAGGCGTAGCTGACTTGGTTTTGCCTATTTTTGTTAGTGGAGACTGACAAGAAGCCATTCTTCTAAGTATCATCTCACCATCATTTTTCCGTTGTTTAAAAATGCAGGGAAATTTTGCAAGTTAGCATTATAATTAGTAGCTGGAGGGTACGGTTTTTTTTTGTGTGTGGTCGATGTGGATGGGGGGGTCAGGCCCTCTGTCAGTACGCTGGTTAGTTTTTATTATCCCCTGAGAGGAGAAGTGGGCATGTGTTTGGCAGGTGAAAAGGGCGGATTCTGTTTCAGAGAATTAAAGATGATCCCCATGGTCATCCCGTTCCTTTAATAATCCTTTACTTCATCAGCTGGAAATCCACCATGGTTCTATATACTCCTCTTTGCGTGGGAACAGGTAACTGGCTTGTTCCAAGAAGTATGCTGCAGAGCTTTTCAATTAAGCAGTACGTTGAAAATTATTTGCAGGTTTTCAGTGTTTCACCATAATTCTTATAACGTTTTTATGTGTCTCCTGAAACCCAATATGGCTGCCACGGACATAAGTATGCTGAGGCGTAGCTGACTTCGTGTTGCCTATTTTTGTTAGTGGAGACTGACAAGAAGCCATTCATCTAAGTATCATCTCAGCATCATTTTTCTATTGTTTAAAAATGCAGGGAAATTTTGCAAGTTATCATTATAATTAGTAGCTGGAGGGTACTTTTTTTTTTTTTGTGGGGTCAGTGTGGATGGGTTGGTCAGGCCATGTGTCAATTGACTGGTTTGTTATTATTATCCCCAGAGAGGAGAAGTGGGCATGTGTTTTGCCGGTGAAAAGTGCGGATTCTGTTTCAGAGAATTAAACAGGATCCACATGGTCATCTCATTCCTTTAAGAATCCTTTGCTTCATCAGCTGGGATTCCACCATGTTTCTATATACTCCTCTATGCATGGGCACAGGTACCTGGCTTGTTCCAAGAAGTATGCTGGAGAGTTTTCAAATTAACCAGTACGTTGAAAATTATTTGTAGGTTTTCAGTGTTTCACCATAATTTTGATAACGTTTGTATGTGCCTCCTGAAACCCAAGAAGGCTGCGACGGACATAACTATGCTGAGGAGTAGCTGACTTGGTGTTGCCTATTTTTGTTAGTGGAGACAGACAAGAAGCCATTCTTCTAAGTATCATCCCACCACCATTCTTCCATTGTTTTAAAAGGCAGGGAAATTTTGCAAGTTAGCATTATAATTAGTAGCTGGAGGGTACGGTTTTTTTTTGTGTGTGTGGTCGATGTGGATGGGGGTTCAGGCCCTCTGTCAGTTCGCTGGTTAGTTTTTATTATCCCCAGAGAGGAGAAGTGGGAATGTGTTTGGCAGGTGAAAAGGGCGGATTCTGTTTCAGAGAATTAACGATGATCCCCATGGTCATCCCGTTCCTTTAATATTCCTTTACTTCATCAGCTGGAAATCCACCATGGTTCTATATACTCCTCTTTGCGTGGGAACAGGTAACTGGCTTGTTCCAAGATGTATGCCGCAGAGCTTTTCAATTAACCACTACGTTGAACATTATTTGCAGGTGTTCAGCGTTTCACCATAATTGTAATAACGTTTGTTTGTGCCTCCTGAAACCCAAGAAGGCTGGGACGGACATAACTATGCTGAGGAGTAGCTGACTTGGTTTTGCCTATTTTTGTTAGTGGAGACAGACAAGAAGCCATTCTTCTAAGTATCATCCCACCACCATTTTTCCATTGTTTTAAAATGCAGGGAAATTTTGCATGATAGCATTATAATTAGTAGCTGGAGGGTACGTTATTTTTGTGTGTGTGTGTGTGGTTGATGTGGATGGAGGGGGTCAGGCCCTCTGTCAGTTCGCTGGTTAGTTTTTATTATCCCCTGAGAGGTGAAGTGGGCATGTGTTTGGCAGGTGAAAAGGGCGGATTCTGTTTCAGAGAACTAACGATGATCCCCATGGTTATCCCCTTCCTTTAATAATCCTTTACTTGATCAGCTGGAAATCCACCATGGTTCTATATACTCCTCTTTGCGTGGGAACAGGTAACTGGCTTGTTCCAAGAAGTATGCTGCAGAGCTTTTCAATTAAACACTACGTTGAAAATTATTTGCAGGTGTTCAGCGTTTGACCATAATTGTGATAACGTTTGTTTGTACCTCCTGAAACCCAAGATGGCTGCCACAAAATTAACTATGCTGAGACGTAGCTGTCTTGGTTTAGCCTATTTTTGTTAGTGGAGACTGACAAGAATCCATTCTTCTAAGTATCATCTCACCATCATTTTTCCATTGTTTAAAAATGCAGGAAAATTTTGCAAGTTAGCATTATAATTAGTAGCTGGAGGCTACGGTGTTTTTTTTTTTTTTTTCCTGTGGGGTCGGTGTGGATGTGTTGGTCAGGCCCTCTGTGAGTTCGCTGGTTTGTTTTTATTATCCCCAGAGAGGAGAAGTGGGTATTAGTATGGCAGGTGAAAACTGCGGATCTGTTACAGAGAATTAAAAAGGATCCGCATGGTAATCCCGTTCCTTTAAGACTCCTTTGCTTCATGAGCTGGGAATCCACCATGGTTCTATATACTTCTCTATGCATGGGCACAGGAAACTGGCTTGTTCCAAGAAGTATGCCTCAGAGCTTTTCAATTATCCAGTATGTTGAAAATCCTTTGCAGGTTTTCAGCGTTTCATCATAATTGAGATAACGTGTGTATGTGCCTACTGAAACCAAATATGGCTGCTACAGACATAACTATGCTGAGGCGAAGCTGACTTGGTGTTGCCCATTTTTGTCAGTGGAGACTGACAAGAAGCCATTCTTCTAAGTATCATCCCACCATCATTTCTCCATTGTTTAAAAATGCAGGGAAATTTTGCAAATTGCCATTATAATTAGTAGCTGCAGGGTACTTTTTTTATTTGTGGGGTTGGTCAGGATGGGTGTTCAGGCCCTCTGTCAGATCGCTGGTTTGTTTTTTTTATCCCCAGAGAAGAGTAGTGGGCATGTGTTTGGCAGGTGAAAAGGGCGGATTCTGTTTCAGAGAATTAAAGAGGATCCGCATGGTCATCTCATTCCTTTAAGAATACTTTGCTTCATCAGCTGGGATTCCCCCATGTTTCTATATACTCCTCTATGTGTGGGCACAGGTACCTGGCTTGTTCCAAGAAGTATGCTGGAGAGTTTTCAAATTAACCAGTACGTTGAAAATTATTTGCAGGTGTTCAGCGTTTCACCATAATTGTGATAACGTTTGTTTGTGCCTTCTGAAACCCGAGAAGGCTGCGACGGACATAACTATGCTGAGGCGTAGCTGACTTGGTTTTGCCTATTTTTGTTAGTGGAGACTGACAAGAAGCCATTCTTCTAAGTATCATCCCACCATCATTTCTCCATTGTTTTAAAATGCAGGGAAATTTTGCAAGTTAGCATTATAATTAGTAGCTGGAGGGTACGGTTTTTTTTTTCGTGTGGTCGATGTGGATGGGGTGGTCAGGCCCTCTGTCAGTTCGCTGGTTAGTTTTTATTATCCCCAGAGATGAGAAGTGGGCATGTGTTTGGTAGGGGAAAAGGGCGGATTCTGTTTCAGAGAATTAACGATGATCCCCATGGTCATCCCGTTCCTTTAATAGTGCTTTACTTCATCATCTGGAAATCCACCATGGTTCTATATACTCCTCTTTGCGTGGGAACAGGTAACTGGCTTGTTCCAAGAAGTATGCCGCAGAGCTTTTCAATTAACCAGTATGTTGAAAATCCTTTGCAGGTTTTCAGCGTTTCACCATAATTTTGATAACGTTTGTATGTGCCTCCTGAAACCCAAGAAGGCTGCGACGGACATAACTATGCTGAGGAATAGCTCACTTGGTGTTGCCTATTTTTGTTAGTGGAGACTGACAAGAAGCCCTTCTTCTAAGTATCATCCCACCACCATTTTTCCATTGTTTAAAAAGGCAGGGAAATTTTGCAAGATAGCATTATAATTAGTAGCTGGAGGCTACGGTGTTTTTATTTTTTTTCCTGTGGTGTCGATGTGGATGTGTTGGTCAGGCCCTCTGTCAGTTCGCTGGTTTTTTTTTTATTATCCCCAGAGTGGAGAAGTGGGTATTAGTATGGCAGGTGAAAACTGCGGATCTGTTTCAGAGAATTAAACAGGATCCGCATGGTAATCCCGTTCCTTTAAGACTCCTTTGCTTCATGAGCTAGGAATCCACCATGGTTCTATATACTTCTCTATGCGTGGGCACAGGAAACTGGCTTGTTCCAAGAAGTATGCCTCAGAGCTTTTCAATTAACCAGTATGTTGAAAATCCTTTGCAGGTTTTCAGCGTTTCACCATAATTGTGATAACGTGAGTATGTGCCTACTGAAACCAAATATGGCTGCTATGGACATAACTATGCCGAGGCGTAGCTGACTTGGTGTTGCCTATTTTTGTCAGTGGAGACTGACAAGAAGCCATTCTTCTAAGTATCATCCCACCATCATTTCTCCATTGTTTAAAAATGCAGGGTAATTTTGCAAATTGGCATTATAATTATTAGCTGGAGGGTAATTTTTTTTTTGTGGGGTCGGTCAGGATGGTTGTTCAGGCCCTCTGTCAGACCGCTGGTTTGTTTTTATTATCCCCAGAGAAGAGTAGTGGGCATGTGTTTGGCAGGTGAAAAGTGCGGATTCTGTTTCAGAGAATTAAACAGGATCCGCATGGTCATCTTATTCCTTTAAGAATCCTTTGCTTCATCAGCTGGGATTCCACCATGTTTCTATATACTCCTCTATGGGTGGGCACAGGTACCTTGCTTGTTCCAAGAAGTATGCTGGAGAGTTTTCAAATTAACCAGTACGTTGAAAATTATTTGCAGGTTTTCAGCGTTTCACCATAATTTTGCTAACGTTTGTATGTGCCTCCTGAAACCCAAGAAGGCTGCGACGGACATAACTATGCTGAGGCGTAGCTGACTTGGTGTTGCCTATTTTTGTTAGTGGAGACAGACAAGAAGCCATTCTTCTAAGTATCATCCCACCACCATTTTTCCATTGTTTTAAAATGCAGGGAAATTTTGCAAGTTAGCATTATAATTAGTAGCTGGAGGGTACGGTTTTTTTTTGTGTGTGGTCGATGTGGATGGGGGTGTGAGGCCCTCTGTCAGTTCGCTGGTTAGTTTTTATTATCCCCAGAGAGGAGAAGTGGGCATGTGTTTGGCAGGTGAAAAGGGCGGATTCGGTTTCAGAGAATTGACGATGATTCCCATGGTCATCCCGTTCCTTTAATAATCCTTTACTTCATCACCTGGAAATCCACCATGGTTCTATATACTCCTCTTTGCGTGGGAACAGGTAACTGGCTTGTTCCAAGAATATGCCGCAGAGCTTTTCAATTAACCACTACGTTGAAAATTATTTGCAGGTGTTCAGCGTTTCACCATAATTGTGATAACGTTTGTTTGTGCCTCCTGAAACCCAAGAAGGCTGCGACGGACATAACTATGCTGAGGAGTAGCTGACATGGTGTTGCCTATTTTTGATAGTGGAGACTTTCAAGAAGCCATTCTTCTAAGTATCATCCCACCACCATTTTTCCATTGTTATAAAATGCAGGGAAATTTTGCAAGTTAGCATTATAATTAGTAGCTGGAGGGTACCGTTTTTTTTTTGTGTATGTGGTCGATGTGGATGGGGGGGTGAGGCCCTCTGTCAGTTCGCTGGTTAGTTTTTATTATCCCCAGAGAGGAGAAGTGGGCATGTGTTTGGTAGGTGAAAAGATCGGATTCTGTTTCAGAGAATTAACGATGATCCCCATGGTCATCCCGTTCCTTTAATAATCCTTTACTTCATGAGCTGGAAATCCACCATTGTTCTATATACTCCCCTTTGCGTGGGAACAGGTAACTGGCTTGTTCCAAGAAGTATGCCGCAGAGCTTTTCAATTAACCACTACGTTGAAAATTATTTGCAGGTGTTCAGCGTTTAACGCTAACCAGAAACCCTAAAGAGAACCCTGAACCCTATCCCTAACCCCAGCAGTAAACTTTAACCCTAAACCTAAGCCCAACCCGTAACCCTAATCCTATCCTTTTACCCTAAAACTAACCCCTAAACCTAACCCCTATACCTCACCCTAACTCTAACCCCAATCCTAATTCTAACCATACCCCTTCCTAAAACACTAACTCCTAACCGCTAACCCTAACACTAACGAAAAACCCTAATCACTACTCCCTAACCCTAACGCTTAACCTTTACCCTAACCATTAACCCTCACCCTAAATCTTAACACTGACCTTAACCTCAACCTTTAACTCTAAGCCTAACCCTTAAGCCTACAGTAAGGAATACCCTTAATGCTAATGGGATCCCTTATCCCTAACCCTAACACTACAGCTAAAAATAACCCTAACCTTTGAACCTTAAACCTAACCCCTAACACTTACTTTAACCCCAAACCCTAACCCTAATCCTAAGCATTAAACCTAACCCTATCTCTTAACCCTAACGCTAGCCCTTACCCTAACGCCTAGATCTAACCCTAAATCTAACCTACCGCCTAATCCTAACTTTAAGCCCTAATGCTAACACTAACCCTGAACCGTAAACCTACCCGTAACCCTTAACACTAACCCTATCCGTGAACCTTAACCCTGACCCTAACCATTACCCGCACCCAAGCATTTAACCCTGACCCTAACCCTTATCCTTAATGCTAACACTAACACTAAACCCTAACCCTAAGCCGAACACTTATCCCTAATCCTATCCCTTAACCCTAACCCCAACCCTAATGCTACCCCCTAAACGTAACCCTAACCGTGACCAGTAAACCTAACCGTAACCTCTAACACAAACCATAGCACATAACTCTAACCCTAAAACTAACCCTAACCCTAACCCTAAACCCTAACTCTTAACTTGAACACTAAGCGATAACTCTCACGCTAACTTTTAATCCTAACCCTAATCCTAATCTTCAACCCTAAACCTAACACTTAACCCTAACCCTGTACCAAACCCTAACCCCTCATCTTAACCCTAAACTTAAACCTCAACCCTAAACCAAAGAGTCACCGTTAAACCTAAGAGTAACCTTTAACCCTAACCCTAATCCCTAACCCTAAGCCCTCACCCTAACACTAAACTTCATCCTTAACCCTAACCAGAATCCTAACCCTAAATGTAATTCTCAGACTTCTTGCTTTCTTAGAGTTTAGAAAGCCTGCAATCCTCCCATGCCATGCGTGAAAGGAGGCTCTACCACTGTGTCCTGCATGAAACCCACGGGCCCATACCCAGAGTATGATAGAGTGGGTTCCCGGGTACAATCCCAGCCCCCTAAACTCCCCCCGCCCGCCTAATGCAGATAGGGCCCGTGCGCTAAGCATAAACAATACCTTTAACAGATAACCCTAACTCTGAACATAACACACAACCCTGTTCCTATTTCTCCCCTTAACACGTAAACCTCACCGTGCGCCTAACTTTAACCTCTTATCATAACGTTAAGGGATAACCCATTTCCTGAGAACAACCCCTATCCCATAATTCTAACCCTATCTCGTAATCATCACTGTGACACCTAATCCCTAACCCTAATTCTAAACCGCTAACTCTAACCGTAACCCTACCTACAACCCTAACAGTGACAGTAACCCTTACTTCTAACCCCAACGCTATGCCTAACAAAAACCCTAACCCTTGACCCTAACCCTTCACCCTAACCCCTAAGCCTTACCCTAACCCTTAACCCTAATCATAATCCTAACCATTAAACATAACCCTAGCTCTTAAAGCTAACCCTAAACCTTACCCTCACGACTAGACCTAAACCTGACACTAACCTAACACCTAACCCTAACCAGAACCCCTAAGGCTAACCCTGAACCCTATCCCTAACCCTAGCAGTAAACTTTAACCCTAAACCTAAGCCCAACCCGTAACCCTAATCCTATCCTTTTACCCTAAAACTAACCCCTAAACCTAACCCCTATACCTCACCCTAACTCTAACCCCAATCCTAATTCTAACCATACCCCTTCATAAAACACTAACTCCTAAAGGCTAACTCTAACACTAACCAAAAACCCTAATCACTAATCCCTAACCCTAACGCTTAACCTTTACCCTAACCGTTAACCCTCACCCTAAAACTTAACACTGACCCTAACATTAACCTTTAATTCTAAGCCTAACCCTTAACCCTAAGTAAGGAAGACCCTTAATGCTAATGGGATCCCTTATCCCTAACCCTAACACTACAGCTAAAAATAACCCTAACCTTGGATCCTTAAACCTAACCCCTAACACTTACTTTAACCCCAAACCCTAACCCTAATCCTAAGCATTAAACGTAACCCTATCTCTTAACCCTAACGCTAGCCCTTACCCTAACGCCTAGATCTAACCCTAAATCTAACCTACCGCCTAATCCTAACCTTAAGCCCTAATGCTAACACTAACCCTGAACCCTAAACCTACCCGTAACCCTTAACACTAACCCTATCCGTGAACCTTAACCCTGACCCTAACCATTACGCGCACACAAGCATTTAACCCTGATCCTAACCCTAATCCTTAATGATAACCCTGACACTAAACCCTAACCCTAAGGCCAACACTTAACCCTAATCCTATCCCTTAACCCTAACCATAACCCTAATGCTAACCCCTAAACGTAACCCGAACCGTGACCAGTAAACCTAACCCTAACCTCTAACACAAACCATAGCACATAACTCTAACCCTAAAACTAACCCTAATCCTAACCCTAACACCTAACTCTTAACCTTAACCCTAAGCGTTAACTCTCACGCTAACCTTTAATCCTAACCCTAATCCTAATCTTCAACCCTAAACCTAACACTTAACCCTAACCCTGTACCTAACCCTAACCCCTCATCT
The DNA here is from genome assembly GCF_041146395.1 of Eulemur rufifrons. Taxonomy (NCBI): domain Eukaryota; kingdom Metazoa; phylum Chordata; class Mammalia; order Primates; family Lemuridae; genus Eulemur; species Eulemur rufifrons. The sequence continues at coordinate 25,658,452 of NC_091007.1, read as the reverse complement.
TAACCCTAACCGTAAACCTCAACACTAAACCAAAGTGTAACTGTTAAACCTAAGAGTAACCTTTAACCCTAACCCTAATCCCTAACCCTAAGCCCTCACCCTAACACTAAACTTCATCCTTAACCCTAACCATAATCCTAACCCTAAATCTAATTCTCAGACTTCTTGCTTTCTTAGAGTTTAGAAAGCCTGCAATCCTGCCATGCCATGGATGAAAGGAGGCTCTACCACTGTGTCCTGCATGAAACCCACGGGCCCATACCCTGAGTATGATAGAGTGGGTTCCCGGGTACAATCCCAGCCCCCTAAACTCCCCCCGCCCGCCTAATGCAGACAGGGCCCGTGCGCTAAGCATAAACAATACCTTTAACAGATAACCCTAACCCTGAACATAACACCCAACCCTGTTCCTATTTCTCTCCTTAACACGTAAACCTCACAACGAGCCTAACTTTAACCTATTATCCTAACGTTAATGCATAACCCATTCCCTGAGAACAACCGGTATCCCATAATTCTAACCCTATCTCCTAGTTCATCACTGGAACACCTAATCCCTAACCCTAATTCTAAACCGCTAACCCTAACCGGAACCCAACCTACAACCCTAACACTGAAAGTAACCCTTACTTCTAACCCCAACGCTATGCCTAACAAAAACCCTAACCCTTGACCCTAACCCTTCACCCTAACCCCTATGCCTTACCCTAACCCTTAACCCTAATCCTAATCGTAACCATTAAACCTAACCCTAGCTCTTAAAGCTAACCCTAAACCTTACCCTCACGACTAGACCTAACCCTGACACTAACCTAACACCTAACCCTAACCAGAACCCCTAAAGCTAACCCTGAACCCTATCCCTAACCCCAGCAGTAAACTTTAACCATAAACCTAAGCCCAACCGGTAACCCTAATCCTATCCTTTTACCCTAAAACTAACCCCTAAACCTAACCCCTATACCTCACCCTAACTCTAACCCCAATCCTAATTCTAACCATACCCCTTCATAAAACACTAACTCCTAACGGCTAACAATAACACTAACCAAAAACCCTAATCACTAATCCCTAACCCTAACGCTTAACCTTTACCCTAACCATTAACCCTCACCCTAAATCTTAACACTGACCCTAACCTTAACCTTTAACTCTAAGCCTAACCCTTAACCCTACAGTAAAGAAGACCCTTAATTGTAATGGGATCCCTTATCCTTAACCCTAACACTACAGCTAAAAATAACCCTAACCTTTGATCCTTAAACCTAACCCCTAACACTTACTTTAACCCCAAACCCTAACCCTAATCCTAAGCATTAAACCTAACCCTATCTCTTAACCCTAACGCTAGCCCTTACCCTAACGCCTAGATCTATCCCTAAATGTAACCTACCGCCTAATCCTAACCTTAAGCCCTAATGCTAACACTAACCCTGAACCCTAAACCTACCCTTAACCCTTAACACTAACCCTATCCATGAACCTTAACCCTGACCCTAACCATAACCCGCACCCCAGTATTTAATCCTGACCCTAACCCTAATCCTTAATGATAACCCTGACACTAAACCCTAACCCTAAGCCCAACACTTAACCCTAATCCTATCCCTTAACCCTAACCCTAACCCTAACCCTAATGCTAACCCCTAAACGTAACCCTAACCGTGACCAGTAAACCTAACCCTAACCTCTAACACAAACCATAGCACATAACTCTAACCCTAAAACTAACCCTAACCCTAACCCTAACCCTAAACCCTAACTCTTAACCTTAACCCTAAGCGTTAACTCTCACGCTAACCTTTAATCCTAACCCTAATCCTAATCTTCAACCCTAAACCTAACACTTAACCCTAACCCTGTACCAAACCCTAACCCCTCATCTTAACCCTAACCTTAAACCTCAACCCTAAACCAAAGTGTAACCGTCAAATCTAAGAGTAACCTTTAACCCTAACCCTAATCCCTAACCCTAAGCCCTCACCCTAACACTAAACTTCATCCTTAACCCTAACCATAACCCTAACCCTAAATCTAATTCTCAGACTTCTTGCTTTCTTAGAGTTTAGAAAGCCTGCAATCCTCCCACGCCATGCATGAAAGGAGGCTCTGCCACAGTGTCCTGCATGAAACCCAGAGGCCCATACACTGCGTGCGGTAGAGTGGGTTCCCAGCGACCATCACAGACACCTAACTTTGCCTCCTAGAGCATACAGGGCCCGTGCCCTAAGCATAAACCCTACCCCTCACCCATAAGCCTAACCCACAACATAACACCTAACCCTGATCCTACTGCTCACCTTAACAGGTAAACCTCACCATAACCCTAACTTTAACCCCATATCTTAACGTTAATGCATGACACCCTGAGAACAAGCCCTATACCGTCATTATAACCCTACCTCCTAGCTATAACCATAACACCTAATCCCTACTTCTGAAACGCCAACCCTAACCTTAACCCGACCAACAACACTAACACTAACCCTAACCCCTTACCCTAACCCTACGCCTAAAAGTAACCCTAACCGTTGATCCTTCGTCATAACCCCTAACCTTAACCCTAACCCTTAACCCTATTCCCAATCCTAACCATTAAACAGAACCCTGACTCTTAACCCTAACCCTAACCTTTACCCTAATGCCTAGAGATCTAACCCCAACACTGACCTACAGTTAACACTAACCCCAACCCCTAATGTTAACCTTAAACCTGAACCAAGCTCCTAACCCTTAACCCTAACACTATCCCTAGCCCCTAAGCCTAACCCCAACTGTTAACCCTCTACCCCTCACCCTGAATCCTAACCCTATCCCTTAACCCTAACCCCTAACCCTAATGCTAACTCCAACCCTAAAACTTACCCTGGCCCCCTAACCCAGACTTAACACCTTACCCCTAACACTAACTCTAACCCTAACCACTAATCCCTAGCACCTAACCCTGACTCGAAACCTAACCCCTAACACGAAAAACCCTAACCCCAACCCCAACCCTAATTCTCACACTACTTCCATTCCCAGAGTGAAGCAAGCCTACAATACAGCCATGCCATGTGTGAGATGAGGCTCCGCCTGAGTCCTGCATGGAGGTCCTGTCCCAAGGCCCAGGGAATATGTTGTGCTTTCGTGGTGACTCAGACCGCACCCCTCTCACCGTAGATTAACCAGGTCCTGTGCCCTTAAACTGACCGCTAAAGCTAAGCCCTACCACCAACGCTAACCCCTGACCCTGAACCTAAGCCCCGAGCCTAAAGCCCAACATTAACTCTAGACCCTTACCCTAAACCTAATCCCTAACCCTAATGCTAACCCCTAAACCCAACCCTAACCGTGAACAGTAAACCTAACCCTAACTCCTAACACAAACCATAGCACATAACTCTAACCCTAAATCTAACCCTAAGCCTAACCGTAAACCCTAACTCTTAACCTTAACCCTAAGCGTTAATTCTCACGCTAACCTTTAATCCTAACCCTAATCCTAATCTTCAACCCTAAACCTAACACTTAACCCTAAACGTCTACCAAACCGTAACCCCTCATCTTAACCCTAACCGTAAACCTCAACCCTAAACCGAACTGTAACCATTAAACCTAAGAGTAACCTTTAACCCTAACCCTAATCCCTAACCTTAAGCCCTCACCGTAACACTAAACTTCATCCTTAACCCTAACCATAATCCTAACCCTAAATCTCATTCTCAGACTTCTTGCTTTCTTAGAGTTTAGAAAGCCTGCAATCCTCCCATGCCATGCGTGAAAGGAGGCTCTACCACTGTGTCCTGCATGAAACCCACGGGCCCATACCCAGAGTATGATAGAGTGGGTTCCCGGGTACAATCCCAGCCCATAAACTCCCCCCGCCCGCCTAATGCAGACAGGGCCCGTGCGCTAAGCATAAAAAATACCTTTAACAGATAACCCTAACCCTGATAATAACACCCAACCCTGTTCCTTTTTCTCCCCTTAACACGTAAACCTCACCGTGAGCCTAACTTTAACCTCTTATCCTAACGTTAATGCATAACCCATTCCCTGAGAACAACCCCTATCCCATAATTCTAACCCTATCTCCTAGTCATCACTGGAACACCTAATCCCTAACCCTAATTCGAAACCGATAACCCTAACCGGAACCCTACCTACAACCCTAACACTGACAGTAACCCTTACTTCTAACCCCAACGATATGCCTAACAAAAACCCTAACCCTTCACCCAAAGCCCTAAGCCTTACGCTAACCTTAACCCTAATCCTAATCCTAAACATTAAACCTAACCCTAGCTCTTAAAGCTAACCCTAAACCTTACCCTCACGACTAGACCTAACCCTGACACTAACCTAACACCTAACCCTAACCAGAACCCCTAAAGCTAACCCTGAACCCTATCCCTAACCCTAGCAGTAAACTTTAACGCTAAACCTAAGCCCAACCCATAACCCTAATCCTATCCTTTTACCCTAAAACTAACCCCTAAACCTAACCCCTATACCTCACCCTAACTCTAAACCCAATCCTAATTCTAACCATACCCCTTCATAAAACACGAACTCCTAACCTCTAACCCTAACACTAACCTAAAACCCTAATCGCTAATCCCTAACCCTAACGCTTAACCTTTACCCTAACCATTAACCCTCACCCTAATTCTTAACACTGACCCTAACCTTAACCTTTAACTCTAAGCCTAACCCTTAACCCTACAGTAAGGAAGACCCTTAATGCTAATGAGATCCCTTATCCCTAACCCTAACACTACAGCTAAAAATAGCCCTAACCTTTGATCCTTAAACCTAACCCCTAACACTTACTTTAACCCCAAACCCTAACCCTAATCCTAAGCATTAAACCTAACCCTATCTCTTAACCCTAACCCTAGCCCTTACCCTAACGCCTAGTTCTAACCCTAAATCTAACCTCCCGCCTAATCCTAACCTTAAGCCCTAATGCTAACGCTAACCCTGAACCCTAAACCTACCCGTAACCCTTAACACTAACCCTATCTGTAAACCTTAACCCTGACCCTAACCATTACCTGCACCCAAGCATTTAACCCTGACCCTACCCCTAATCCTTAATGATAACCCTAACACTAAACCCTAACCCTAAGCCCAACACTTAACCCTAATCCTATCCCTTAACCCTAACCCTAACCCTAACCCTAATGCTAACCGCTAAACGTAACCCTAACCGTGAACAGTAAACCTAACCCTAACCTCTAACACAAACCATAGCACATAACTCTAAACCTAAAACTAACCCTAACCCTAACCCTAACCCTAAACCCTAACTCTTAACCTTAACCCTAAGTGTTAACTCTCACGCTAACCTTTAATCCTAACCCTAATCCTAATCTTCAACCCTAAACCTAACACTTAACCCTAACCCTGTACCAAACCCTAACCCCTCATCTTAACCCTAACCTTAAACCTCAACCCTAAACCAAAGTGTAACCGTTAAATCTAAGAGTAACCTTTAACCCTAACCCTAATCCCTAACCCTAAGCCCTCACCCTAACACTAAACTTCATCCTTAACCCTAACCATAACCCTAACCCTAAATCTAATTCTCAGACTTCTTGCTTTCTTAGAGTTTAGAAAGCCTGCAATCCTCCCACGCCATGCGTGAAAGGAGGCTCTGCCACAGTGTCCTGCATGAAACCCAGAGGCCCATACACTGCGTGCGGTAGAGTGGGTTCCCAGCGACCATCACAGACACCTAACTTTGCCTCCTAGGGCATACAGGGCCCGTGCCCTAAGCATAAACCCTACCCCTCACCCATAAGCCTAACCCACAACATAACACCTAACCCTGATCCTACTGCTCACCTTAACAGGTAAACCTCACCATAACCCTAACTTTAACCCCATATCTTAACGTTAATGCATGACACCCTGAGAACAAGCCCTATACCGTCATTATAACCCTACCTCCTAGCTATAACCATAACACCTAATCCCTACTTCTGAAACGCCAACCCTAACCTTAACCCGACCAACAACACTAACACTAACCCTAACCCCTTACCCTAACCCTACGCCTAAAAGTAACCCTAACCGTTGATCCTTCGTCATAACCCCTAACCTTAACCCTAACCCTTAACCTATTCCCAATCCTAACCATTAAACAGAACCCTAACTCTTAACCCTAACCCTAACCTTTACCCTAATGCCTAGAGATCTAACCCCAACACTGACCTACAGTTAACACTAACCCCAACCCCTAATGCTAACCTTAAACCTGAACCAAGCTCCTAACCCTTAACCCTAACACTATCCCTAGCCCCTAAGCCTAACCCCAACTGTTAACCCTCTAACCCTCACCCTGAATCCTAACCCTATCCCTTAACCCTAACCCCTAACCCTAACGCTAACTCCAACCCAAAACCTTACCCTGGCCCCCTAACCCAGACTTAACACCTTACCCCTAACACTAACTCTAACCCTAACCACTAATCCCTAGCACCTAACCCTGACTCGAAACCTAACCCCTAACACGAAAAACCCTAACCCCAACACCAACCCTAATTCTCACACTACTTCCATTCCCAGAGTGAAGCAAGCCTACAATACAGCCATGCCATGTGTGAGATGAGGCTCCGCCTGAGTCCTGCATGGAGGTCCTGTCCCAAGGCCCAGGGAATGATGTTGTGCTTTCGTGGTGACTCAGACCGCACCCCTCTCACCGTAGATTAACCAGGTCCTGTGCCCTTAAACTGACGGCTAAAGCTAAGCCCTACCACCAACGCTAACCCCTGACCCTGAAACTAAGCCCCGAGAATAAAGCCCAACATTAACTCTAGACCCTTACCCTAAACCTAATCCCTAACCCTAATGCTAACCCCTAAACCCAACCCTAACCATGAAGTAAACCTAACCCTAACCCCTAACACAAACCATAGCACATAACTCTAAACCTAAATCTAACCCTAAGCCTAACCGTAAACCCTAACTCTTAACCTTAACCCTAAGCGTTTACTCTCACGCTAACCTTTAATCCTAACCCTAATCCTAATCTTCAACCCTAAACCTAACACTTAACCCTAAACGTCTACGAAACCCTAACCCCTCATCTTAACCCTAACCGTAAACCTCAACACTAAACCGAACTGTAACCGTTAAACCTAAGAGTAACCTTTAACCCTAACCCTAATCCCTAACATTAAGCCCTCACCCTAACACTAAACTTTATCCTTAACCTTAACCATAATCCTAACCCTAAATCTAATTCTCAGACTTCTTGCTTTCTTAGAGTTTAGAAAGCCTGCAATCCTCCCATGCCATGCGTGAAAGGAGGCTCTACCACTGTGTCCTGCATGAAACCCACGGGCCCATACCCAGAGTATGATAGAGTGGGTTCCCGGGTACAATCCCAGCCCCCTAAACTCCCCCCGCCCGCCTAATGCAGACAGGGCCCATGCGCTAAGCATAAACAATACCTTTAACAGATAACCCTAACCCTGAACATAACACCCAACCCTGTTCCTATTTCTCCCCTTAACACGTAAACCTCACAACGAGCCTAACTTTAACCTATTATCCTAACGTTAATGCATAACCCATTTCCTGAGAACAAACCCTATCCCATAATTCTTACCCTATCTCCTAGTCATAACTGGAACACCTAATCCCTAACCCTAATTCTAAACCACTAACCCTAACCGGAACCCTACCTACAACCCTAACACTGACAGTAACCCTTACTTCTAACCCCAACGCTATGCCTAACAAAAACCCTAACCCTTGACCCTAAACCTTCACCCTAACCCCTAAGCCTTACCCTAACCCTTAACCCTAATCATAATCCTAACCATTAAACCTAACCCTAGCTCTTAAAGCTAACCCTAAACCTTACCCTCACGACTGGACCTAACCCTGACACTAACCTAACACCTAACCCTAACCAGAACCCCTAAAGCTAACCCTGAACGCTATCCCTAACCCTAGCAGTAAACTTTAACCCTAAACCTAAGCCCAACCCGTAACCCTAATCCTATCCTTTTACCCTAAAACTAACCCCTAAACCTAACCCCTATACCTCACCCTAACTCTAACCCCAATCCTAATTCTAACCATACCCCTTCATAAAACACTAACTCCTAACCGCTAACCCTAACACTAACCAAAAACCCTAATCACTAATCCCTAACCCTAACGCTTAACCTTTATCCTAACCATTAACCCTCACCCTAAATCTTAACACTGACCCTAACCATAAACTTTAACTCTAAGCCTAACCCTTAACCCTACAGTAAGGAAGACCCTTAATGCTGATGGGATCCCTTATCCCTAACCCTAACACTACAGCTAAAAATAACCCTAACCTTGGATCCTTAAACCTAACCCCTAACACTTACTTTAACCACAAACCCTAACCCTAATCCTAAGCATTAAACCTAACACTATTTCTTAACCCTAACGCTAGCCCTTACCCTAACGCCTATCTAACCCTAAATCTAACCTACGGCCTAATCCTAACCTTAAGCCCTAATGCTAACTCTAACCCTGAACCCTAAACCTACCCGTAACCCTTAACACTAACCCTATCCGTGAACCTTAACCCTGACCCTAACCATTACCCGCACCCAAGCATTTAACCCTACCCCTAATCCTTAATGATAACCCTAACACTAAACCCTAACCCTAAGCCCAACACTTAACCCTAATCCTATCCCGTAACCCTAACCCTAACCCTAATGCTAACCCCTAAACGTAACCCTAACCGTCACCAGTAAACCTAACCCTAACCTCTAACACAAACCATAGCACATAAATTTAACCCTAAAACTAACCCTAACCCTAACCCTAAACCCTAACTCTTAACCTTAACCCTAAGCGTTAACTCTCACGCTAACCTTTAAACCTAACCCTAATCCTAATCTTCAACCCTAAACCTAACACTTAACCCTAACCCTGTACCAAACCCTAACCCCTCATCTTAACCCTAACCGTAAACCTCAACCCTAAACCAAAGTGTAACCGTTAAACCTAAGAGAAAGCTTTAACCCTAACCCTAATCCCTAACCCTAAGCCCTCACCCTAACACTAAACTTCATCTTTAACCCTAACCAGAATCCTAACCCTAAATGTAATTCTCAGACTTCTTGCTTTCTTAGAGTTTAGAAAGCCTGCAATCAACCCATGCCATGCGTGAAAGGAGGCTCTACCACTGTGTCCTGCATGAAACCCACGGGCCCACATCCAGAGTATGATAGAGTGGGTTCCCAGGTACTATCCCAGCCCCCTAAACTCCCCCCGCCCGCCTAATGCAGACAGGGCCCGTGCGCTAAGCATAAACAATACCTTTAACAGATAACCGTAACACTGAACATAACACCCAACCCTGTTCCGATTTCTCCCCTTAACACGTAAATGTCACCGTGTGCCTAAATTTAACCTCTTATCCTAACGTTAATGCATAACCCATTTCCTGAGAACAACCCCTATCCCATAATTCTAACCCTATCTCCTAGTCATCACTGTGACACCTAATCCCTAACCCTAATTCTAAACCGCTAACCCTAACCGTAACCCTACCTACAACCCTAACACTGACAGTAACCCTTACTTCTAACCCCAACGCTATGCCTAACAAAAACCCTAACCCTTGACCCTAACCCTTCACACTAACCCCTAAGCCTTACCCTAACCCTTAACCCTAATCCTAATCCTAACCATTAAACCTAACCCTAGCTCTTAAAGCTAACCCTAATCCTTACGCTAACGCCTAGACCTAACCCTGACACTAACCTTACACCTAACCCTAACCAGAACCCCTAAAGCTAACCCTGAACCCTATCCCTAACCCTAGCAGTAAACTTTAACCCTAAACCTAAGCCCAACCCGTAACCCTAATCCTATCCTTCTACCCTAAAACTAACCCCTAAACCTAACCCCTATACCTCACCGTAACTCTAACCCCAATCCTAATTCTAACCATACCCCTTCATAAAACACTAACTCCTAACCGCTAACCCTGACACTAACCAAAAACCCTAATCACTAATCCCTAACCCTAACGCTTAACCTTTACCCTCACCATTAACCCTCACCCTAAATCTTAACACTGACCCTAACCTTAACCTTTAACTCTAAGCCTTACCCTTAACCCTACAGTTAGGAAGACCCTTAATGCTAATGGGATCCCTTATCCCTAACCCTAACACTACAGCTAAAAATAACCCTAACCTTTGATCCTTAAACCTAACCCCTAACACTTACTTTAACCCCAAACCCTAATCCTAATCCTAAGCAATAAACCTAACTCTATCTCTTAACCCTAACGCTAGCCCTTACCCTAACGCCTAGATCTAACCCTAAATCTAAACTACCGCCTAATCCTAACCTTAAGCCCTAATGCTAACTCTAACCCTGAACCCTAAACCTACCCGTAACCCTTAACACTAACCCTATCCGTGAACCTTAACCCTGACCCTAACCATTACCCGCACCCAAGCATTTAACCCTGACCCTACCCCTAATCCTTAATGATAACACTAACACTAAACCCTAACCCTAAGCCCAACACTTAACCCTAATCCTATCCCTTAACCCTAACCCTAATGCTAACCCTTAACTTAACCCTAACCGTGACCAGTAAACCTAAACCTAACCTCTAACACAAATCATAGCACATAACTCTAACCCTGAAACTAACCCTAACCCTAACCCTAACCCTAAACCCTAACTCTTAACCTTAACCCTAAGCGTTAACTCTCACGCTAACCTTAATCCTAACCCTTATCCTAATCTTCAACCCTAAACCTAACACTTAACCCTAACCCTGTACCAAACCCTAACCCCTCATCTTATCCCTAACCGTAAACCTCAACCCGAAACCAAAGTGTCACCGTTAAACCTAAGAGTAACCTTTAACCCTAACCCTAATCCCTAACACTAAGCCCTCATCCTAACACTAAACTTCATCCTCCAACCTAACCATAATCCTAACCCTAAATCTAATTCTCAGACTTCTTGCTTTCTTAGAGTTTAGAAAGCCTGCAATCCTCCCATGCCATGCGTGAAAGGAGGCTCTACCACTGTGTCCTGCATGAAACCCACGGGCCCATACCCAGAGTATGATAGAGTGGGTTCCCGGGTACAATCCCAGCCCCCTAAACTCCCCCCGCCCGCCTAATGCAGACAGGGCCCGTGCGCTAAGCATAAACAATACCTTTAACAGATAACCCTAACACTGAACATAACACCCAACCCTGTTCCTATTTCTCCCCTTAACACGTAAACCTCACCGTGCGCCTAACTTTAACCTCTTATCCTAACGTTAATGCATAACCCATTTCCTGTGAACAACCCCTATCCCATAATTCTAACCCTATATCCTAGTCATCACTGTGACACCTAATCCCTAACCCTAATTCTAAACCGCTAACCCTAACCGTAACCCTACCTACAACCCTAACACTGACAGTAACCCTTACTTCTAACCCCAACGCTATGCCTAACAAAAACCCTAACCCCTGACCCTAACCCCTAAGCCTTACCCTAACCCTTAACCCTAATCCTAATCCTAACCATTTAACCTAACCCTAGCTCTTAAAGCTAACCCTAAACCTTACCCTCACGACTAGACCTAACCCTGACACTAACCTAACACCTAACCCTAACCAGAACCCCTAAAGCTAACCCTGAACCCTATCCCTAACCCTAGCAGTAAACTTTAACCCTAAACCTAAGCCCAACCCGTAACCCTAATCCTATCCTTTTACCCTAAAACTAACCCCTAAACCTAACCCCTATACCTCACCCTAACTCTAACCCCAATCCTAATTCTAACTATATCCCTTCATAAAACACTAACTCCTAACCGTTAACCCTAACACTAACCAAAATTCTAATCACTAATCCCTAACCCTAACGCTTAACCTTTACCCTAACCGTTAACCCTCACCTTAAATCTTAACACTGACCCTAACCTGAACCTTTAACTCTAAGCCTAACCCATAACCCTACGGTAAGGAAGACCCTTAAGGCTAATGGGATCCCTTATCCCTAACCCTAACACTACAGCTACAAATAACCCTAACCGTTGCTCCTTAACCCTAACCCCTAACACTTACTTTAACCCCAAACCCTAACCCTAATCCTAAGCATTAAACCTAACCCTATCTCTTAACCCTAACGCTAGCCCTTACCCTAAGGCCTAGATCTAACCCTAAATCTAACCTACCGCCTAATCCTAACCTTAAGCCCTAATGCTAACTCTAACCCTGAACCCTAAACCTACCCGTAACCCTTAACACTAACCCTATCCGTGACTCTTAACCCTGACCCTAACCATTACCCGCACCCAAGCATTTAACCCTGACCCTAACCCTAATCCTTAATGATAAACCTAACACTAAACCCTAACCCTAAGCCCAACACTTAACCCTAATCCTATACCTTAACCCTAACCCTAACCCTAATGCTAACCCCTAAACGTCACCCTAACCGTCACCAGTAAACCTAACCCTAACCTGTAACACAAACCATAGCACATAACTCTAACCCAAAAACGAACCCTAACCCTAACGCTAACCCTAAACCCTAACTCTTAACCTTAACCCTAAGCGTTACCTCTCACCCAAACCTTTAATCCTAACCCTAATCCTTATCTTCAACCCTAAACCTAACACTTAACCCTAACCCTGTACCTAACCCTAACCCCTCATCTTAACCCTAACCGTAAACCTCAACCCGAAACCAAAGTGTAACCGTTAAACCTAAGAGTAACCTTTAACCCTAACCCTAATCCCTAACCATAAGCCCTCACCCTAACACTAAACTTCATCCTTCACCCTAACCATAATCCTAACCCTAAATCTAATTCTCAGACTTCTTGCTTTCTTAGAGTTTAGAAAGCCTGCAATCCTCCCATGCCATGCGTGAAAGGAGGCTCTACCACTGTGTCCTGCATGAAACCCACGGGCCCATACCCAGAGTATGATAGAGTGGGTTCCCAGGTACAATCCCAGCCCCCTAAACTCCCCTCGCCCGCCTAATGCAGACAGGGCCCGTGCGCTAAGCATAAACAATACCTTTAACAGATAACCCTAACCCTGAACATAACACCCAACCCTGTTCCTATTTCTCCCCTTAACACGTAAACCTCACCGTGCGCCTAACTTTAACCTCTTATCCTAACGTTAATGCATAACCCATTTCCTGAGAACATCCCCTATCCCATAATTCTAACCCTATCTCCTAGTCATCACTGTGACACCTAATCCCTAACCCTAATTCTAAACCGCTAACCCTAACCGTAACCCTACCTACAACCCTAACACTGACAGTAACCCTTACTTCTAAACCCAACGCTATGCCTAACAAAAACCCTAACCCTTGACCCTAACCCTTCACCCTAACCCCTGAGCCTTACCCTAACCCTTACCCCTAATCCTAATCCTAACCATTAAACCTAACCCTAGCTCTTAAAGCTAACCCTAAACCTTACCCTCACTACTAGACATAACCCTGACACTAACCTAACACCTAACCCTAACCAGAAACCCTAAAGCTAACCCCGAACCCTATCCCTAACCCTAGGAGTAAACTTTAACCCTAAACCTAAGCCCAATCCGTAACCCTAATCCTATCCTATTACCCTAAAACTAACCCCTAAATATAACCCCTAAGCCTAACTCTATACCTCACCCTAACTCTAACCCGAATCCTAATTCTAACCATACCCCTTCATAAAACACTAACTCCTAACCGCTAACCCTAACACTAACCAAAAACCCTAATCACTAATCCCTAACCCTAACGCTTAGCCTGTACCCTAACCGTTAACCCTCACCGTAAATCTTAACACTGACCCTAACCTTAACCTTTAACTCTATGCCTAACCCTTAACCCTACAGTAAGGAAGACCCTTAATGCTAATGGGATCCCTTATCCCTAACCCTAACACTACAGCTAAAAATAACCCTAACCTTTGATCCTTAAACCTAACCCCTAACACTTACTTTAACCCCAAACCCTAACCCTAATCCTAAGCATTAAACCTAACCCTATCTCTTAAACCTAACGCTAGAACTTACCCTAACGCCTAGATCTAACCCTAAATCTAACCTACCGCCTAATCCTAACCTTAAGCCCTAATGCTAACTCTAACCCTGAACCCTAAACCTACCCGTAACCCTTAACACTAACCCTATCCTTGAACCTGAACCCTGATCCTAACCATTATCCGCACCCAAGCATTTAACCCTGACCCTACCCCTAATCCTTAATGATAACCCTAACACAAAACCCTAACCCTAAGCCCAACACTTAACCCTAATCCTATCCATTAACCCTAACCCTAATGCTAACCCCTAAACGTAACCCTCACCGTGACCAGTAAACCTAACCCTAACCTCTAACACAAACCATAGCACATAATTCTAACCCTAAAACTAACCCTAACCCTAACCCTAAACCCTAACTCTTAACCTTAACCCTAAGCGTTAACTCTCACGCTAACCTTTAATCCTAACCCTAATCCTAATCTTCAACCCTAAACATAACACTTAACCCTAACCCTGTACTAAACCCTAACCGCTCATCTTAACCCTCACCGTAAACCTCAACCCGAAACCAAAGTGTAACCGTTAAACCTAAGAGTAACCTTTAACCCTAACCCTAATCCCTAACCTTAAGCCCTCACCATAATAGTAAACTTCATCCTTAACCCTAACCATAATCCTAACCCTAAATCTAATTCTCAGACTTCTTGCTTTCTTAGAGTTTAGAAAGCCTGCAATCCTCCCATGCCATGCGTGAAAGGAGGCTCTACCACTGTGTCCTGCATGAAACCCACGGGCCCATACCCAGAGTATGATAGAGTGGGTTCCCGGGTACAATCCCAGCCCCCTAAACTCCCCCCGCCCGCCTAATGCAGACAGGGCCCGTGCGCTAAGCATAAACAATACCTTTAACAGATAACCCTAACCCTGAACATAACACCCAACCCTGTTCCTATTTCTCCCCTTAACACGTAAACCTCACCGTGCGCCTAACTTTAACCTCTTATCCTAACGTTAATGCATAACCCATTTCCTGAGAACAACCCCTATCCCATAATTCTAACCCTGTCTCCTAGTCATCACTGTGACACCTAATCCCTAACCCTAATTCTAAACCGCTAACCCTAACCGTAACCCTACCTACAACCCTAACACTGACAGTAACCCTCACTTCTAACCCCAACGCTATGCCTATCAAAAACCCTAAATTTTCACCCTAACCCCTAAGCCTTACCCTAACCCTTAACCCTAATCCTAATCCTAACCATTAAACCTAACCCTAGCTCTTAAAGCTAACCCTAAACCTTACCCTCACGACTAGACCTAACCCTGACACTAACCTAACACCTAACCCTAACCAGAACCCCTAAAGCTAACCCTGAACCCTATCCCTAACCCTAGCAGTAAACTTTAACCCTAAACCTAAGCCCAACCCGTAACCCTAATCCTATCCTTTTACCCTAAAACTAACCCCTAAACCTAACCCCTATACCTCACCGTAACTCTAACCCCAATCCTAATTCTAACCATACCCCTTCATAAAACACTAACTCCTAACCACTAACCCTAACACTAACCAAAAACCCCAATCACTAATCCCTAACCCTAACGCTTAACCTTTACCCTAACCGTTAACCATAACCCTAAATCTTAACACTGACCCTAACCTTAACCTTTAACTCTAAGCCTTACCCTTAACCCTACAGTAAGGAAGACCCTTAATGCTAATGGGATCCCTTATCCCTAACCCTAACACTACAGCTAAAAATAACCCTAGCCTTTGAACCTTAAACCTAACCCCTAACACTTACTTTAACCCCAAACCCTAACCCTAATCCTAAGCATTAAACCTAACCCTATCTCTTAACCCTAACGATAGCCCTTACCCTAACGCCTAGATCTAACCCTAAATCTAACCTACCGCCTAATCCTAACCTTAAGCCCTAATGCTAACTCTAACCCTGAACCCTAAACCTACCCGTAACCCTTAACACTAACCCTATCCATGAACCTTAACCCTGATCCTAACAATTACCCGCACCCAAGCATTTAACCCTGACCCTAACTCTAATCCTTAATGATAACCCTAACACTAAACCCTGACCCTAAGCCCAACACTTAACCCTAATCCTATCCCTTAACCCTAACCCTAATGCTAATCCCTAAACGTAACCCTCACCGTGACCAGTAAACCTAACCCTAACCTCTAACACAAACCATAGCACATAACTCTAACCCTAAAACTAACCCTAACCCTAAACCCTAACTCTTAACCTTAACCCTAAGCGTTAACTCTTACGCTAACCTTTAATCCTAACCCTAATCGTAATCTTCAACCCTAAATCTAACACTTAACCCTAACCCTGTACCAAACCCTAACCCCTCATCTTAACCCTAACCGTAAACCTCAACCCTAAACCAAAGTGTAACCGTTAAACCTAAGAGTAACCTTTAACCCTAACCCTAATCCCTAACCCTAAGCCCTCACCCTAACACTAAACTTCATCCTTAACCCTAACCATAATCCTAACCCTAAATCTCATTCTCAGACTTCTTGCTTTCTTAGAGTTTAGAAAGCCTGCAATCCTCCCATGCCATGCGTGAAAGGAGGCTCTACCACTGTGTCCTGCATGAAACCCACGGGCCCATACCCAGAGTATGACAGACTGGATTCCCGGGTACAATCCCAGCCCCCTAAACTCCCCCCGCCCGCCTAATGCAGACAGGGCCCGTGCGATAAGCATAAACAATACCTTTAACAGATAACCCTAACCCTGAACATAACACCCAACCCTGTTCCTATTTCTCCCCTTAACACGTAAACCTCACCGTGCGCCTAACTTTAACCTCTTATCCTAACGTTAATGCATAACCCATTTCCTGAGAACAACCCCTATCCCATAATTCTAACCCTATCTCCTAGTCATCACTGTGACACCTAATCCCTAACCCTAATTCTAAACCGCTAACCCTAACCGTAACCCTACCTACAACCCTAACACTGACAGTAACCCTTACTTCTAACCCCAACGCTATGCCTAACAAAAACCCTAACCCTTGACCCTAACCCTTCACCCTAACCCCTAAGCCTTACCCTAACCCTTAACCCTAATCCTAATCCTAACCATTAAACCTAACCCTAGCTCTTAAAGCTAACCCTAAACCTTACCCTCACGACTAGACCTAACCCTGACACTAACCTAACACCTAACCCTAACCAGAACCCCTAAAGCTAACCCTGAACCCTATCCCTAACCCTAGCAGTAAACTTTAACCCTAAACCTAAGCCCAACCCGTAACCCTAATCCTATCCTTTTACCCTAAAACTAACCCCTAAACCTAACCCCTATACCTCACCGTAACTCTAACCCCAATCCTAATTCTAACCATACCCCTTCATAAAACACTAACTCCTAACCGCTAACCCTAACACTAACCAAAAACCCTAATCACTAATCCCTAACCCTAACGCTTAACCTTTACCCTAACCGTTAACCCTCACCCTAAATCTTAACACTGACCCTAACCTTCACCTTTAACTCTAAGCCTAACCCTTAACCCTACAGTAAGGAAGACCCTTGATGCTAATGGGATCCCTTATCCCTAACCCTAACACTACAGCTAAAAATAACCCTAACCTTTGATCCTTAAACCTAACCCCTAACACTTACTTTAACCCAAAACCCTAACCCTAATCCTAAGCATTAAACCTAACCCTATCTCTTAACCCTAACGAAAGCCCTTACCCTAACGCCTAGATCTAACCCTAAATCTAACCTACCGCCTAATCCTAACCTTAAGCCCTAATGCTAACTCTAACCCTGAACCCTAAACCTACCCGTAACCCTTAACACTAACCCTATCCGTGAACCTTAACCCTGAACCTAACCATTACTCGCAACCAAGCATTTAACCCTGACCCTTCCACTAATCCTTAATGATAACCCTAACACTTAACCCTAACAATAAGCCCAACACTTAACCCTAATCCTATCCCTTAACCCTAACCCTAACCCTAACCCTAATGCTAACCCCTAAACGTAACCCTAACCGTGACCAGTAAACCTAACCCTAACCTCTAACACAAACCATAGCACATAACTCTAACCCTAAAACGAACCCTAACCCTAACCCTAGCCCTAAACCCTAACTCTTAACCTTAACCCTAAGCGTTAACTCTCACGCTAACCTTTAATCCTAACCCTAATCCTAATCTTCAACCCTAAACCTAACACTTAACCCTAACCATGTACCTAACCCTAACCCCAAATCTTAACCCTAACCGTAAACCTCAACCCGAAACCAAAGTGTAACCGTTAAACCTAAGAGTAACCTTTAACCCTAACCCTAATCCCTAACCCTTAGCCCTCACCCTAACACTAAACTTCATCCTTAACCCTAACAATAATCCTAACCCTAAATCTAATTCTCAGACTTCTTGCTTTCTTAGAGTTTAGAAAGCCTGCAATCAACCCATGCCATGCGTTAAAGGAGGCTCTACCACTGTGTCCTGCATGAAACCCACGGGCCCATACCCAGAGTATGATAGAGTGGGTTCCCAGGTACTATCCCAGCCCCCTAAACTCCCCCCGCCCGCCTAATGCAGACAGGGCCCGTGCGCTAAGCATAAACAATACCTTTAACAGATAACCCTAACCCTCAACATAACACCCAACCCTGTTCCTATTTCTCCCCTTAACACGTAAACCTCACCGTGCGCCTAACTTTAACCTCTTATCCTAACGTTAATGCATAACCCATTTCCTGAGAACAACCCCTATCCCATAATTCTAACCCTATCTCCTAGTCATCACTGTGACACCTAATCCCTAACCCTAATTCTAAAGCGCTAACCCTAACCGTAATCCTACCTACAACCCTAACACTGACAGTAACCCTTACTTCTAACCCCAACGCTATGCCTAACAAAAACCCTAACCCTTGACCCTAACCCTTCACCCTAACCCCTAAGCTTTACGCTAACCCTTAACCCTAATACTAATCCTAACCATTAAACCTAACCCTAGCTCTTAAAGCTAACCCTAAACCTTACCCTCACGACTAGTCCTAACCCTGACACTAACTTAACACCTAACCCTAAACAGAACCCCTAAAGCTAACCCTGAACCCTATCCGTAACCCTAACAGTAAACCTTAACCCTAAACCTAAGCCCAACCCGTAACCCTAATCCTATCCTTTTACCCTAAACTAACCCCTAAACCTAACCCCTATACCTCACCCTAACTCTAACCCCAATCCTAATTCTAACAATACCGCTTCATAAAACAATAACTCCTAACCGCTACCCCTAACACTAACCAAAAACCCTAATCACTAATCCCTAACCCTAACACTTAACCTTTACCCTAACCGTTAACACTCACCCTAAATCTTAACACTGACCCTAACCTTAACCTTTAACTCTAAGCCTAACCCTTAACCCTACAGTAAGGAAGAGCCTTAATGCTAATGGGATCCCTTATCCCTAACCCTAATACTACAGCTAAAAATAACCCTAACCTTTTATCCTTAAACCTAACCCCTAACACTTACTTTAACCCCAAACCCTAGCCCTAATCCTAAGCATTAAACCTAAACGTATCTCTTAACCCTAATGCTAGCCCTTACCCTAACGCCTAGATCTAACCCTAAATCTAACCTACCGCCTAATCCTAACCTTAAGCCCTAATGCTAACTCTAACCCTGAACCCTAAACCTACCCGTAACCCTTAACACTAACCCTATCTGTGAACCTTAACCCTGACCCTAACCATTACCCGCACCCAAGCATTTAACCCTGACCCTACCCCTAATCCTTAATGATAACCCTAACACTAAACCCTGACCCTAAGCCCAACACTTAACCCTAACCTATTCCTTAACCCTAACCCTAATGCTAACCCCTAAACGTAACCCTCACCGTGACCAGTAAACCTAACCCTAACCTCTAACACAAACCATAGCACATAACTCTAACCCTAAAACTAACCCTAACCCTAACCCTTACCCTAAACCCTAACTCTTAACATTAACCTAAGCGTTAACTCTCACGCTAACCTTTAATCCTAACCCTAATCCTAATCTTCAACCCTAAACCTAACACTTAACCCTAAACCTGTACCTAACCCTGTACCTAACCCTAACCCCTCATCTTAACCCTAACCATAAACCTCAACCCGAAACCAAAGTGTAACCGTTAAACCTAAGAGTAACCTTTAACCCTAACCCTAATCCCTAACCCTAAGCCCTCACCATAACAGTAAACTTCATCCTTAACCCTAACCATAATCCTAACCCTAAATCTCATTCTCACACTTCTTGCTTTCTTAGAGTTTAGAAAGCCTGCAATCCTCCCATGCCATGCGTGAAAGGAGGCTCTACCACTGTGTCCTGCATGAAACCCACGGGCCCATACCCAGAGTATGATAGAGTGGGTTCCCGGGTACAATCCCAGCCCCCTAAACTCCCCCCGCCCGCCTAATGCAGACAGGGCCCGTGCGCTAAGCATAAACAATACCTTTAACAGATAACCCTAACCCTGAACATAACACCCAACCCTGTTCCTATTTCTCCCCTTAACACGTAAACCTCACCGTGCGCCTAACTTTAACCTCTTATCCTAACGTTAATGCATAACCCATTTCCTGAGAACAACCCCTATCCCATAATTCTAACCCTGTCTCCTAGTCATCACTGTGACACCTAATCCCTAACCCTAATTCTAAACCGCTAACCCTAACCGTAACCCTACCTACAACCCTAACACTGACAGTAACCCTCACTTCTAACCCCAACGCTATGCCTATCAAAAACCCTAAACTTTCACCCTAACCCCTAAGCCTTACCCTAACCCTTAACCCTAATCCTAATCCTAACCATTAAACCTAACCCTAGCTCTTAAAGCTAACCCTAAACCTTACCCTCACGACTAGACCTAACCCTGACACTAACCTAACACCTAACCCTAACCAGAACCCCTAAAGCTAACCCTGAACCCTATCCCTAACCCTAGCAGTAAACTTTAACCCTAAACCTAAGCCCAACCCGTAACCCTAATCCTATCCTTTTACCCTAAAACTAACCCCTAAACCTAACCCCTATACCTCACCCTAACTCTAACCCCAATCCTAATTCTAACCATACCCCTTCATAAAACACTAACTCCTAACCGCTAACCCTAACACTAACCAAAAACCCTAATCACTAATCTCTAACCCTAACGCTTAACCTTTACCCTAACCGTTAACCATCACCCTAAATCTTAACACTGACCCTAACCTTAACCTTAAACTCTAAGCCTTACCCTTAACCCTACAGTAAGGAAGACCCTTAATGCTAATGGGATCCCTTATCCCTAACCCTAACACTACAGCTAAAAATAACCCTAACCTTTGAACCTTAAACCTAACCCCTAACACTTACTTTAACCCCAAACCCTAACCCTAATCCTAAGCATTAAACCTAACCCTATCTCTTAACCCTAACGAAAGCCCTTACCCTAACGCCTAGATCTAACCCTAAATCTAACCTACCGCCTAATCCTAACCTTAAGCCCTAATGCTAACTCTAACCCTGAACCCTAAACCTACCCGTAACCCTTAACACTAACCCTATCCATGAACCTTAACCCTGATCCTAACCATTACCCGCACCCAAGCATTTAACCCTGACCCTAACCCTAATCCTTAATGATAACCCTAACACTAAACCCTGACCCTAAGCCCAACACTTAACCCTAATCCTATCCCTTAACCCTAACCCTAATGCTAATCCCTAAACGTAACCCTCACCGTGACCAGTAAACCTAACCCTAACCTCTAACACAAACCATAGCACATAACTCTAACCCTAAAACTAACCCTAACCCTAAACCCTAACTCTTAACCTTAACCCTAAGCGTTAACTCTTACGCTAACCTTTAATCCTAACCCTAATCGTAATCTTCAACCCTAAATCTAACACTTAACCCTAACCCTGTACCAAACCCTAACCCCTCATCTTAACCCTAACCGTAAACCTCAACCCTAAACCAAAGTGTAACCGTTAAACCTAAGAGTAACCTTTAACCCTAACCCTAATCCCTAACCCTAAGCCCTCACCCTAACACTAAACTTCATCCTTAACCCTAACCATAATCCTAACCCTAAATCTCATTCTCAGACTTCTTGCTTTCTTAGAGTTTAGAAAGCCTGCAATCCTCCCATGCCATGCGTGAAAGGAGGCTCTACCACTGTGTCCTGCATGAAACCCACGGGCCCATACCCAGAGTATGACAGACTGGATTTCCGGGTACAATCCCAGCCCCCTAAACTCCCCCCGCCCGCCTAATGCAGACAGGGCCCGTGCGCTAAGCATAAACAATACCTTTAACAGATAACCCTAACCCTGAACATAACACCCAACCCTGTTCCTATTTCTCCCCTTAACACGTAAACCTCACCGTGCGCCTAACTTTAACCTCTTATCCTAACGTTAATGCATAACCCATTTCCTGAGAACAACCCCTATCCCATAATTCTAACCCTATATCCTTGTAATCACTGAGACACCTAATCCCTAACCCTAATTCTAAACTGCTAACCCTAACCGTAACCCTACCTACAACCCTAACACTGACAGTAACCCTTACTTCTAACCCCAACGCTATGCCTAACAAAAACCCTAACCCTTGACCCTAACCCTTCACCCTAACCCCTAAGCCTTACCCTATACCTTAACCCTAATCCTAATCCTAACCATTAAACCTAACCCTAGCTCTTTTTTTTTTTTTTTGAGACAGAGTCTCACTCTGTTGCCCGGGCGAGAGTGAGTGCTGTGGCGTCAGCCTAGCTCACAGCAACCTCAAACTCCTGGGCTTAAGCGATCCTACTGCCTCAGCCTTCCTAGTAGCTGGGCTACAGGCATGCGCCACCATGCCCGGCTAATTTTTTGTATATATATATTTTAGTAGTCCATATAATTTCTTTCTATTTTTAGTAGAGACGGGGTCTCACTCTTGCTGAGGCTGGTCTCGAACTCCTGACCTCGAGCGATCCACCCAACTCGGCCTCCCAGAGTGCTAGGATTACAGGTGTGAGCCACCGCGCCCGGCCCCTAGCTCTTAAAGCTAACCCTAAACCTTACCCTCACGACTAGACCTAACCCTGACACTAACCTAACACCTAGCCCTCACCAGAACCCCTAAAGCTAACCCTGAACCCTATCCCTAACCCTAGCAGTAAACTTTAACCCTAAACCTAAGCCCAACCCGTAACCCTAATCCTATTCGTTTACCCTAAAACTAACCGCTAAACCTAACCACTATACCTCACCCTAACTCTAACCCCAATCCTAATTCTAACCATACCCCTTCATAAAACACTAACTCCTAACCGCTAACCCTAACACTAACCAAAAACCCTAATCACTAATCCCTAACCCTAACGCTTAACCTTTACCCTAACCGTTAACCCTCACCCTAAATCTTAACACTGACCCTAACCTTAAGCTTTAACTCTAAGCCTAACCCTTAACCCTACAGTAAGGAAGACCCTTAATGCTAATGGGATCCCTTATCCCTAACCCTAACACTACAGCTAAAAATAACCCTAACCTTGGATCCTTAAACCTAACCCCGAACACTTACTTTAACCCCAAACCCTAACCCTAATCCTAAGCATTAAACCTAACCCTATCTCTTAACCCTAACGCTAGCCCTTACCCTAACGCCCAGATCTAACCCTAAATCTAACCTACCGCCTAATCCTAACTTTAAGCCCTAATGCTAACTCTAACACTGAACCCTAAACCTACCCGTAACCCTTAACACTAACCCTATCCGTCAACCTTAACCCTGACCCAGCCATTACCCGCACCAAAGCATTTAACCCTGACCCTACCCCTAATCATTAATGATAACCCTAACACTAAACCCTAACCCTAAGCCCAACATTTAACCCTAATCTTATCCCTTAACCGTAAACCTAACCCTAACCCTAATGCTAACCCCTAAATGTAACCCTAACCGCCACCAGTAAACCTCACCCTAACCTCTAACACAAACCATAGCACATAAATCTAACCCTAAAACTAACCCTAACCCTAACCCTAACCCTAAACACTAACTCTTAACCTTAACCCTAAGCGATAACTCTCACACTAAACTTTAATCCTAACCCTAATCCTAATCTTCAACCCTAAACCTAACACTTAACCCTAACCCTGTACCTAACCCTAACCACTCATCTTAACCCAACCGTAAACCTCAACCCTAAACCAAAGTGTAACCGTTAAACCTAAGAGTAACCATTAACCCTAACCCTAAGCCCTAAACCTAAGCCCTCACCCTAACACTAAACTTCATCCTTAACCCTAACCATAATCCTAACCCTAAATCTAATTCTCAGACTTCTTGCTTTCTTAGAGTTTAGAAAGCCTGCAATCCTCCCATGCCATGCGTGAAAGGAGACTCTACCACTGTGTCCTGCATGAAACCCACGGGCCCATACCCAGAGTATGATAGAGTGCGTTCCCGGGTACAATCCCAGCCCCCTAAACTCCCCCGCCCGTCTAATGCAGACAGGGCCCGTGCGCTAAGCATAAACAATACCTTAACAGATAACCCTAACCCTGAACATAACACCCAACCCTGTTCCTATTTCTCCCCTTAACACGTAAACCTCACCGTGCGCCTAACTTTAATCTCTTAGCCTAACGTTAATGCATAACCCATTTCCTGAGAACAACCCCTATCCCATAATTCTAACCCTATCTCCTAGTCATCACTGTGACACCTAATCCCTAACCCTAATTCTATACCGCTAACCCTAACCGTAACCCTAACAACAACCCTAACACTGACAGTAACCCTTACTTCTAACCCCAACTCTATGCCTAACAAAAACCCTAACCCTTTACCCTAACCCTTCACCCTAACCCTTAAGCCTTACCCTAACCCTTAACCCTAATCCTAATCCTAACCATTAAACCTAACCCTAGCTCTTAAAGCTAACCCTAAACCTTACCCTCACGACTAGACCTAACCCTGACACTACCCTAACACCTAACCCTAACCAGAACCCCTAAAGCTAACCCTGAACCCTATCCCTAACCCTAGCTGTAAACTTTAACCCTAAACATAAGCCCAACCCGTAACCCTAATCCTATCCTTTTACCCTAAAACTAACCCCTAAACCTAACCCCTATACCTCACCCTAACTCTAACCCCAATCCTAATTCTAACCATACCCCTTCATAAAACACTAACTCCTAACCACTAACCCTAACACTAACCAAAAACCCTAATCACTAATCCCTAACCCTAATGCTTAACCTTTACCCTAACCGTTAACCCTCACCCTAAATCTTAACACTGACCCTAACCTTCACCGTTAACTCTAAGCCTAACCCTTAACCCTACAGTAAGGAAGACCCTTAATGCTAATGGGATCCCTTATCCCTAACCCTAACACTACAGCTAAAAATAACCCTAACCTTTGATCCTTAAACCTAACCCCTAACACTTACTTTAACCCCAAACCCTAACCCTAATCCTAAGCATTAAACCTAACCCTATCTCTTAACCCTAACGCTAGCCCTTACCCTAACGCCTAGATCTAACCCTAAATCTAACCTACCTCCTAATCCTAACCTTAAGCCCTAATGCTAACTCTAACCCTGAACCCTAAACCTACCCGTAACCCTTAACACTAACCCTATCCTTGAACCTTAACCCTCACCCTAACCATTACCCGCACCCAAGCATTTATCCCTGACCCTACCCCTAATCCTTAATGATAACCCTAACACTAAACCCTAACCCTAAGCCCAACACTTAACCCTAATCCTATCCCTTAACCTTAACCCTAATGCTAACCCCTAAACGTAACCCTCACCGTGACCAGTAAACCTAACCCTAACCTCTAACACAAACCATAGCACATAACTCTAACCCTAAAACTAACCCTAACCCTAATCCTAAACCCTAACTCTTAACCTTAACCCTAAGCGTTAACTCTCACGCTAACCTTTAATCCTAACCCTAATCCTAATCTTCAACCCTAAACCTAACACTTAACCCTAACCCTGTACCTAACCCTAAACCCTCATCTTAACCCTAACCGTAAACCTCAACCCTAAACCAAAGTGTAACCGTTAAACCTAAGAGTAACCTTTAACCCTAACCCTAATCCCTAACCCTAAGCCCTCACCCTAACACTAAACTTCATCCTTAACCCTAACCATAATCCTAACCCTAAATCTAATTCTCAGACTTCTTGCTTTCTTAGAGTTTAGAAAGCCTGCAATCCTCCCATGCCATGCGTGAAAGGAGGCTCTACCACTGTGTCCTGCATGAAACCCACGGGCCCATACCCAGAGTATGATAGAGTGGGTTCCCGGGTACAATCCCAGCCCCCTAAACTCCCCCCGCCCGCCTAATGCAGACAGGGCCCGTGCGCTAAGCATAAACAATACCTTTAACAGATAACCCTAACCCTGAACATAACACCTAACCCTGTTCCTATTTCTCCCCTTAACACGTAAACCTCACCGTGCGCCTAACTTTAACCTCTTATCCTAACGTTAATGCATAACCCATTTCCTGAGAACAACCCCTATCCCATAATTCTAACCCTATCTCCTTGTCATCACTGTGACACCTAATCCCTAACCCTAATTCTAAACCACTAACCCTAACCGTAACCCTACCTACAACCCTAACACTGACAGTAACCCTTACTTCTAACCCCAACGCTATGCCTATCAAAAACCCTAAACCTTCACCCTAACCCCTAAGCCTTACCCTAACCCTTAACCCTAATCCTAATCCTAACCATTAAACCTAACCCTAGCTCTTAAAGCTAACCCTAAACCTTACCCTCACGACTAGACATAACCCTGACACTAACCTAACACCTAACCCTAACCAGAACCCCTAAAGCTAACCCTGAACCCTATCCCTAACCCTAGCAGTAAACTTTAACCCTAAACCTAAACCCAACCCGTAACCCTAATCCTATCCTTTTACCCTAAAACTAACCCCTAAACCTAACCCCTATACCTCACCCTAACTCTAACCCCAATCCTAATTCTAACCATACCCCTTCATAAAACACTAACTCCTAACCGCTAACCCCAACACTAACCAAAAACCCTAATCACTAATCCCTAACCCTAACGCTTAACCTTTACCCTAACCGTTAACCCTCACCCTAAATCTTAACACTGACCCTAACCTTAACCTTTAACTCTAAGCCTAACCCTTAACCCTACAGTAAGGAAGACCCTTAATGCTAATGGGATCCCTTATCCCTAACCCTAACACTACAGCAAAAAATAACCCTAACCTTTGATCCTTAAACCTAACCCCTAACACTTACTTTAACCCTAAACCCTAACCCTAATCCTAAGCATTAAACCTAACCCTATCTCTTAACCCTAACGCTAGCCCTTACCCTAACGCCCAGATCTAACCCTAAATCTAACCTACCGCCTAATCCTAACCTTAAGCCCTAATGCTAACTCTAACCCTGAACCCTAAACCTACCCGTAACCCTTAACACTAACCCTATCCGTCAACCTTAACCCTGACCCTAACCTTTACCCGCACCCAAGCATTTAACCCTGACCCTACCCCTAATCCTTAATGATAACCCTAACACTAATCCCTAACCCTAAGCCCAACACTTAACCCTAATCCTATCCCTTAACCCTAACCCTAATGCTAACCCCTAAACGTAACCCTAACCGTCACCAGTAAACCTAACCCTAACCTCTAACAAAAACCATAGCACATAACTCTAACCCTAAAACTAACCCTAACCCTAACCCTAACCCTAAACCCTGACTCTTAACCTTAACCCTAAGCGTTAACTCTCACGCTAACCTTTAATCCTAACCCTAATCCTAATCTTCAACCCTAAACCTAACACTTAACCCTAACCCTGTACCTAACCCTAACCCCTCATCTTAACCCTAACCGTAAACCTCAACCCTGAACCAATGTGTAACCGTTAAACCTAAGAGTAACCATTAACCCTAACCCTAAGCCCTAACCCTAAGCCCTCACCCTAACACTAAACTTCATCCTTAACCCTAACCATAATCCTAACCCTAAGTCTAATTCTCAGACTTCTTGCTTTCTTAGAGTTTAGAAAGCCTGCAATCCTCCCATGCCATGCGTGAAAGGAGGCTGTACCACTGTGTCCTGCATGAAACCCACGGGCCCATACCCAGAGTATGATAGAGTGGGTTCCCGGGTACAATCCCAGCCCCCTAAACTCCCCCCGCCCGCCTAATGCAGACAGGGCCCGTGCGCTAAGCATAAACAATACCTTTAACAGATAACCCTAACCCTGAACATAACACCCAACCCTGTTCCTATTTCTCCCCTTAACACGTAAACCTCACCGTGCGCCTAACTTTAACCTCTTATCCTAACGTTAATGCATAACCCATTTCCTGAGAACTACCCCTATCCCATAATTCTAACCCTATCTCCTAGTCATCACTGTGACACCTAATCCCTAACCCTAATTCTAAACCGCTAACCCTAACCGTAACCCTACCTACAACCCTAACACTGACAGTAACCCTTACTTCTAACCCCAACGCTATACCTAACGAAAACCCTAACCCTTCACCCTAACCCCTAAGCCTTACCCTAACCCTTAACCCTAATCCTAATCCTAACCATTAAACCTAACCCTAGCTCTTAAACCTAACCCTAAACCTTACCCTCACGACTAGACCTAAACCTGACACTAACCTAACACCTAACCCTAACCAGAACCCCTAAAGCTAACCCTGAACCCTAACCCTAACCCTAGCAGTAAACTTTAACTCTAAACCTAAGCCCAACCCGTAACCCTAATCCTATCCTTTTACCCTAAAACTAACCCCTAAACCTGAACCCTATAGCTCACCCTAACTCTAACCCCAATCCTAATTCTAACCATACCCCTTCATAAAACACTAACTCCTAACCGCTAACCCTGACACTAACCAAAAACCCTAATCACTAATCCCTAACCCTAACGCTTAACCTTTACCCTAACCGTTAACCCTCACCCTAAATCTTAACACTGACCCTAACCTTCACCTTTAACTCTAAGCCTTACCCTTAACCCTACAGTAAGGAAGACCCTTAATGCTAATGGGATCCCTTATCCCTAACCCTAACACTACAGCTACAAATAACCCTAACCTTTGATCCTTAAACCTAACCCCTAACACTTATTTAACCCCAAACCCTAACCCTAATCCTAAGCATTAAACCTAACCCTATCTCTTAACCCTAACGCTAGCCCTTACCCTAATGCCTAGATCTAACCCTAAATCTAACCTACCGCCTAATCCTAACCTTAAGCACTAATGCTAACTCTAACCCTGAACCCTAAACCTACCCTAACCCTTAACACTAACCCTATCCGTGAACCTTAACCCTGACCCTAACCGTTACTCGCACCCAAGCATTTAACCCTGACCCTTCCACTAATCCTTAATGATAACCCTAACACTTAACCCTAACAATAAGCCCAACACTTAACCCTAATCCTATCCCTTAACCCTAACCCTAACCCTAACCCTAATGCTAACCCCTAAACGTAACCCTAACCGTGACCAGTAAACCTAACCCTAACCTCTAACACAAACCATAGCACATAACTCTAACCCTAAAACGAACCCTAACCCTAACCCTAGCCCTAAACCCTAACTCTTAACCTTAACCCTAAGCGTTAACTCTCACGCTAACCTTTAATCCTAACCCTAATCCTAATCTTCAACCCTAAACCTAACACTTAACCCTAACCATGTACCTAACCCTAACCCCAAATCTTAACCCTAACCGTAAACCTCAACCCGAAACCAAAGTGTAACCGTTAAACCTAAGAGTAACCTTTAACCCCAACCCTAATCCCTAACCCTAAGCCCTCACCCTAACACTAAACTTCATCCTTAACCCTAACAATAATCCTAACCCTAAATCTAATTCTCAGACTTCTTGCTATCTTAGAGTTTAGAAAGCCTGCAATCAACCCATGCCATGCGTTAAAGGAGGCTCTACCACTGTGTCCTGCATGAAACCCACGGGCCCATACCCAGAGTATGATAGAGTGGGTTCCCAGGTACTATCCCAGCCCCCTAAACTCCCCCCGCCCGCCTAATGCAGACAGGGCCCGTGCGCTAAGCATAAACAATACCTTTAACAGATAACCCTAACCCTCAACATAACACCCAACCCTGTTCCTATTTCTCCCCTTAACACGTAAACCTCACCGTGCGCCTAACTTTAACCTCTTATCCTAACGTTAATGCATAACCCATTTCCTGAGAACAACCCCTATCCCATAATTCTAACCCTATCTCCTAGTCATCACTGTGACACCTAATCCCTAACCCTAATTCTAAAGCGCTAACCCTAACCGTAATCCTACCTACAACCCTAACACTGACAGTAACCCTTACTTCTAACCCCAACGCTATGCCTAACAAAAACCCTAACCCTTGACCCTAACCCTTCACCCTAACCCCTAAGCTTTACGCTAACCCTTAACCCTAATACTAATCCTAACCATTAAACCTAACCCTAGCTCTTAAAGCTAACCCTAAACCTTACCCTCACGACTAGTCCTAACCCTGACACTAACTTAACACCTAACCCTAAACAGAACCCCTAAAGCTAACCCTGAACCCTATCCGTAACCCTAACAGTAAACCTTAACCCTAAACCTAAGCCCAACCCGTAACCCTAATCCTATCCTTTTACCCTAAACTAACCCCTAAACCTAACCCCTATACCTCACCCTAACTCTAACCCCAATCCTAATTCTAACAATACCGCTTCATAAAACAATAACTCCTAACCGCTACCCCTAACACTAACCAAAAACCCTAATCACTAATCCCTAACCCTAACACTTAACCTTTACCCTAACCGTTAACACTCACCCTAAATCTTAACACTGACCCTAACCTTAACCTTTAACTCTAAGCCTAACCCTTAACCCTACAGTAAGGAAGAGCCTTAATGCTAATGGGATCCCTTATCCCTAACCCTAATACTACAGCTAAAAATAACCCTAACCTTTTATCCTTAAACCTAACCCCTAACACTTACTTTAACCCCAAACCCTAGCCCTAATCCTAAGCATTAAACCTAAACGTATCTCTTAACCCTAATGCTAGCCCTTACCCTAACGCCTAGATCTAACCCTAAATCTAACCTACCGCCTAATCCTAACCTTAAGCCGTAATGCTAACTCTAACCCTGAACCCTAAACCTACCCGTAACCCTTAACACTAACCCTATCTGTGAACCTTAACCCTGACCCTAACCATTACCCGCACCCAAGCATTTAACCCTGACCCTACCCCTAATCCTTAATGATAACCCTAACACTAAACCCTGACCCTAAGCCCAACACTTAACCCTAACCTATTCCTTAACCCTAACCCTAATGCTAACCCCTAAACGTAACCCTCACCGTGACCAGTAAACCTAACCGTAACCTCTAACACAAACCATAGCACATAACTCTAACCCTAAAACTAACCCTAACCCTAACCCTTACCCTAAACCCTAACTCTTAACATTAACCTAAGCGTTAACTCTCACGCTAACCTTTAATCCTAACCCTAATCCTAATCTTCAACCCTAAACCTAACACTTAACCCTAAACCTGTACCTAACCCTGTACCTAACCCTAACCCCTCATCTTAACCCTAACCATAAACCTCAACCCGAAACCAAAGTGTAACCGTTAAACCTAAGAGTAACCTTTAACCCTAACCCTAATCCCTAACCCTAAGCCCTCACCATAACAGTAAACTTCATCCTTAACCCTAACCATAATCCTAACCCTAAATCTCATTCTCAGACTTCTTGCTTTCTTAGAGTTTAGAAAGCCTGCAATCCTCCCATGCCATGCGTGAAAGGAGGCTCTACCACTGTGTCCTGCATGAAACCCACGGGCCCATACCCAGAGTATGATAGAGTGGGTTCCCGGGTACAATCCCAGCCCCCTAAACTCCCCCCGCCCGCCTAATGCAGACAGGGCCCGTGCGCTAAGCATAAACAATACCTTTAACAGATAACCCTAACCCTGAACATAACACCCAACCCTGTTCCTATTTCTCCCCTTAACACGTAAACCTCACCGTGCGCCTAACTTTAACCTCTTATCCTAACGTTAATGCATAACCCATTTCCTGAGAACAACCCCTATCCCATAATTCTAACCCTGTCTCCTAGTCATCACTGTGACACCTAATCCCTAACCCTAATTCTAAACCGCTAACCCTAACCGTAACCCTACCTACAACCCTAACACTGACAGTAACCCTCACTTCTAACCCCAACGCTATGCCTATCAAAAACCCTAAACTTTCACCCTAACCCCTAAGCCTTACCCTAACCCTTAACCCTAATCCTAATCCTAACCATTAAACCTAACCCTAGCTCTTAAAGCTAACCCTAAACCTTACCCTCACGACTAGACCTAACCCTGACACTAACCTAACACCTAACCCTAACCAGAACCCCTAAAGCTAACCCTGAACCCTATCCCTAACCCTAGCAGTAAACTTTAACCCTAAACCTAAGCCCAACCCGTAACCCTAATCCTATCCTTTTACCCTAAAACTAACCCCTAAACCTAACCCCTATACCTCACCCTAACTCTAACCCCAATCCTAATTCTAACCATACCCCTTCATAAAACACTAACTCCTAACCGCTAACCCTAACACTAACCAAAAACCCTAATCACTAATCTCTAACCCTAACGCTTAACCTTTACCCTAACCGTTAACCCTCACCCTAAATCTTAACACTGACCCTAACCTTAACCTTAAACTCTAAGCCTTACCCTTAACCCTACAGTAAGGAAGACCCTTAATGCTAATGGGATCCCTTATCCCTAACCCTAACACTACAGCTAAAAATAACCCTAACCTTTGAACCTTAAACCTAACCCCTAACACTTACTTTAACCCCAAACCCTAACCCTAATCCTAAGCATTAAACCTAACCCTATCTCTTAACCCTAACGAAAGCCCTTACCCTAACGCCTAGATCTAACCCTAAATCTAACCTACCGCCTAATCCTAACCTTAAGCCCTAATGCTAACTCTAACCCTGAACCCTAAACCTACCCGTAACCCTTAACACTAACCCTATCCATGAACCTTAACCCTGATCCTAACCATTACCCGCACCCAAGCATTTAACCCTGACCCTAACCCTAATCCTTAATGATAACCCTAACACTAAACCCTGACCCTAAGCCCAACACTTAACCCTAATCCTATCCCTTAACCCTAACCCTAATGCTAATCCCTAAACGTAACCCTCACCGTGACCAGTAAACCTAACCCTAACCTCTAACACAAACCATAGCACATAACTCTAACCCTAAAACTAACCCTAACCCTAAACCCTAACTCTTAACCTTAACCCTAAGCGTTAACTCCTACGCTAACCTTTAATCCTAACCCTAATCGTAATCTTCAACCCTAAATCTAACACTTAACCCTAACCCTGTACCAAACCCTAACCCCTCATCTTAACCCTAACCGTAAACCTCAACCCTAAACCAAAGTGTAACCGTTAAACCTAAGAGTAACCTTTAACCCTAACCCTAATCCCTAACCCTAAGCCCTCACCCTAACACTAAACTTCATCCTTAACCCTAACCATAATCCTAACCCTAAATCTCATTCTCAGACTTCTTGCTTTCTTAGAGTTTAGAAAGCCTGCAATCCTCCCATGCCATGCGTGAAAGGAGGCTCTACCACTGTGTCCTGCATGAAACCCACGGGCCCATACCCAGAGTATGACAGACTGGATTTCCGGGTACAATCCCAGCCCCCTAAACTCCCCCCGCCCGCCTAATGCAGACAGGGCCCGTGCGCTAAGCATAAACAATACCTTTAACAGATAACCCTAACCCTCAACATAACACCCAACCCTGTTCCTATTTCTCCCCTTAACACGTAAACCTCACCGTGCGCCTAACTTTAACCTCTTATCCTAACGTTAATGCATAACCCATTTCCTGAGAACAACCCCTATCCCATAATTCTAACCCTATATCCTTGTAATCACTGAGACACCTAATCCCTAACCCTAATTCTAAACCGCTAACCCTAACCGTAACCCTACCTACAACCCTAACACTGACAGTAACCCTTACTTCTAACCCCAACGCTATGCCTAACAAAAACCCTAACCCTTGACCCTAACCCTTCACCCTAACCCCTAAGCCTTACCCTATACCTTAACCCTAATCCTAATCCTAACCATTAAACCTAACCCTAGCTCTTTTTTTTTTTTTTTTGAGACAGAGTCTCACTCTGTTGCCCGGGCGAGAGTGAGTGCTGTGGCGTCAGCCTAGCTCACAGCAACCTCAAACTCCTGGGCTTAAGCGATCCTACTGCCTCAGCCTTCCTAGTAGCTGGGCTACAGGCATGCGCCACCATGCCCGGCTAATTTTTTGTATATATATATTTTAGTAGTCCATATAATTTCTTTCTATTTTTAGTAGAGACGGGGTCTCACTCTTGCTGAGGCTGGTCTCGAACTCCTGACCTCGAGCGATCCACCCAACTCGGCCTCCCAGAGTGCTAGGATTACAGGTGTGAGCCACCGCGCCCGGCCCCTAGCTCTTAAAGCTAACCCTAAACCTTACCCTCACGACTAGACCTAACCCTGACACTAACCTAACACCTAGCCCTCACCAGAACCCCTAAAGCTAACCCTGAACCCTATCCCTAACCCTAGCAGTAAACTTTAACCCTAAACCTAAGCCCAACCCGTAACCCTAATCCTATTCGTTTACCCTAAAACTAACCGCTAAACCTAACCACTATACCTCACCCTAACTCTAACCCCAATCCTAATTCTAACCATACCCCTTCATAAAACACTAACTCCTAACCGCTAACCCTAACACTAACCAAAAACCCTAATCACTAATCCCTAACCCTAACGCTTAACCTTTACCCTAACCGTTAACCCTCACCCTAAATCTTAACACTGACCCTAACCTTAAGCTTTAACTCTAAGCCTAACCCTTAACCCTACAGTAAGGAAGACCCTTAATGCTAATGGGATCCCTTATCCCTAACCCTAACACTACAGCTAAAAATAACCCTAACCTTGGATCCTTAAACCTAACCCCGAACACTTACTTTAACCCCAAACCCTAACCCTAATCCTAAGCATTAAACCTAACCCTATCTCTTAACCCTAACGCTAGCCCTTACCCTAACGCCCAGATCTAACCCTAAATCTAACCTACCGCCTAATCCTAACTTTAAGCCCTAATGCTAACTCTAACACTGAACCCTAAACCTACCCGTAACCCTTAACACTAACCCTATCCGTCAACCTTAACCCTGACCCTAACCATTACCCGCACCAAAGCATTTAACCCTGACCCTACCCCTAATCATTAATGATAACCCTAACACTAAACCCTAACCCTAAGCCCAACATTTAACCCTAATCTTATCCCTTAACCGTAAACCTAACCCTAACCCTAATGCTAACCCCTAAATGTAACCCTAACCGCCACCAGTAAACCTCACCCTAACCTCTAACACAAACCATAGCACATAAATCTAACCCTAAAACTAACCCTAACCCTAACCCTAACCCTAAACACTAACTCTTAACCTTAACCCTAAGCGATAACTCTCACACTAAACTTTAATCCTAACCCTAATCCTAATCTTCAACCCTAAACCTAACACTTAACCCTAACCCTGTACCTAACCCTAACCACTCATCTTAACCCAACCGTAAACCTCAACCCTAAACCAAAGTGTAACCGTTAAACCTAAGAGTAACCATTAACCCTAACCCTAAGCCCTAAACCTAAGCCCTCACCCTAACACTAAACTTCATCCTTAACCCTAACCATAATCCTAACCCTAAATCTAATTCTCAGACTTCTTGCTTTCTTAGAGTTTAGAAAGCCTGCAATCCTCCCATGCCATGCGTGAAAGGAGACTCTACCACTGTGTCCTGCATGAAACCCACGGGCCCATACCCAGAGTATGATAGAGTGCGTTCCCGGGTACAATCCCAGCCCCCTAAACTCCCCCGCCCGTCTAATGCAGACAGGGCCCGTGCGCTAAGCATAAACAATACCTTAACAGATAACCCTAACCCTGAACATAACACCCAACCCTGTTCCTATTTCTCCCCTTAACACGTAAACCTCACCGTGCGCCTAACTTTAATCTCTTAGCCTAACGTTAATGCATAACCCATTTCCTGAGAACAACCCCTATCCCATAATTCTAACCCTATCTCCTAGTCATCACTGTGACACCTAATCCCTAACCCTAATTCTATACCGCTAACCCTAACCGTAACCCTAACAACAACCCTAACACTGACAGTAACCCTTACTTCTAACCCCAACTCTATGCCTAACAAAAACCCTAACCCTTTACCCTAACCCTTCACCCTAACCCTTAAGCCTTACCCTAACCCTTAACCCTAATCCTAATCCTAACCATTAAACCTAACCCTAGCTCTTAAAGCTAACCCTAAACCTTACCCTCACGACTAGACCTAACCCTGACACTACCCTAACACCTAACCCTAACCAGAACCCCTAAAGCTAACCCTGAACCCTATCCCTAACCCTAGCTGTAAACTTTAACCCTAAACATAAGCCCAACCCGTAACCCTAACCCTATCCTTTTACCCTAAAACTAACCCCTAAACCTAACCCCTATACCTCACCCTAACTCTAACCCCAATCCTAATTCTAACCATACCCCTTCATAAAACACTAACTCCTAACCACTAACCCTAACACTAACCAAAAACCCTAATCACTAATCCCTAACCCTAATGCTTAACCTTTACCCTAACCGTTAACCCTCACCCTAAATCTTAACACTGACCCTAACCTTCACCGTTAACTCTAAGCCTAACCCTTAACCCTACAGTAAGGAAGACCCTTAATGCTAATGGGATCCCTTATCCCTAACCCTAACACTACAGCTAAAAATAACCCTAACCTTTGATCCTTAAACCTAACCCCTAACACTTACTTTAACCCCAAACCCTAACCCTAATCCTAAGCATTAAACCTAACCCTATCTCTTAACCCTAACGCTAGCCCTTACCCTAACGCCTAGATCTAACCCTAAATCTAACCTACCTCCTAATCCTAACCTTAAGCCCTAATGCTAACTCTAACCCTGAACCCTAAACCTACCCGTAACCCTTAACACTAACCCTATCCTTGAACCTTAACCCTGACCCTAACCATTACCCGCACCCAAGCATTTATCCCTGACCCTACCCCTAATCCTTAATGATAACCCTAACACTAAACCCTAACCCTAAGCCCAACACTTAACCCTAATCCTATCCCTTAACCTTAACCCTAATGCTAACCCCTAAACGTAACCCTCACCGTGACCAGTAAACCTAACCCTAACCTCTAACACAAACCATAGCACATAACTCTAACCCTAAAACTAACCCTAACCCTAATCCTAAACCCTAACTCTTAACCTTAACCCTAAGCGTTAACTCTCACGCTAACCTTTAATCCTAACCCTAATCCTAATCTTCAACCCTAAACCTAACACTTAACCCTAACCCTGTACCTAACCCTAAACCCTCATCTTAACCCTAACCGTAAACCTCAACCCTAAACCAAAGTGTAACCGTTAAACCTAAGAGTAACCTTTAACCCTAACCCTAATCCCTAACCCTAAGCCCTCACCCTAACACTAAACTTCATCCTTAACCCTAACCATAATCCTAACCCTAAATCTAATTCTCAGACTTCTTGCTTTCTTAGAGTTTAGAAAGCCTGCAATCCTCCCATGCCATGCGTGAAAGGAGGCTCTACCACTGTGTCCTGCATGAAACCCACGGGCCCATACCCAGAGTATGATAGAGTGGGTTCCCGGGTACAATCCCAGCCCCCTAAACTCCCCCCGCCCGCCTAATGCAGACAGGGCCCGTGCGCTAAGCATAAACAATACCTTTAACAGATAACCCTAACCCTGAACATAACACCTAACCCTGTTCCTATTTCTCCCCTTAACACGTAAACCTCACCGTGCGCCTAACTTTAACCTCTTATCCTAACGTTAATGCATAACCCATTTCCTGAGAACAACCCCTATCCCATAATTCTAACCCTATCTCCTTGTCATCACTGTGACACCTAATCCCTAACCCTAATTCTAAACCACTAACCCTAACCGTAACCCTACCTACAACCCTAACACTGACAGTAACCCTTACTTCTAACCCCAACGCTATGCCTATCAAAAACCCTAAACCTTCACCCTAACCCCTAAGCCTTACCCTAACCCTTAACCCTAATCCTAATCCTAACCATTAAACCTAACCCTAGCTCTTAAAGCTAACCCTAAACCTTACCCTCACGACTAGACATAACCCTGACACTAACCTAACACCTAACCCTAACCAGAACCCCTAAAGCTAACCCTGAACCCTATCCCTAACCCTAGCAGTAAACTTTAACCCTAAACCTAAACCCAACCCGTAACCCTAATCCTATCCTTTTACCCTAAAACTAACCCCTAAACCTAACCCCTATACCTCACCCTAACTCTAACCCCAATCCTAATTCTAACCATACCCCTTCATAAAACACTAACTCCTAACCGCTAACCCCAACACTAACCAAAAACCCTAATCACTAATCCCTAACCCTAACGCTTAACCTTTACCCTAACCGTTAACCCTCACCCTAAATCTTAACACTGACCCTAACCTTAACCTTTAACTCTAAGCCTAACCCTTAACCCTACAGTAAGGAAGACCCTTAATGCTAATGGGATCCCTTATCCCTAACCCTAACACTACAGCAAAAAATAACCCTAACCTTTGATCCTTAAACCTAACCCCTAACACTTACTTTAACCCTAAACCCTAACCCTAATCCTAAGCATTAAACCTAACCCTATCTCTTAACCCTAACGCTAGCCCTTACCCTAACGCCCAGATCTAACCCTAAATCTAACCTACCGCCTAATCCTAACCTTAAGCCCTAATGCTAACTCTAACCCTGAACCCTAAACCTACCCGTAACACTTAACACTAACCCTATCCGTCAACCTTAACCCTGACCCTAACCTTTACCCGCACCAAAGCATTTAACCCTGACCCTACCCCTAATCCTTAATGATAACCCTAACACTAATCCCTAACCCTAAGCCCAACACTTAACCCTAATCCTATCCCTTAACCCTAACCCTAATGCTAACCCCTAAACGTAACCCTAACCGTCACCAGTAAACCTAACCCTAACCTCTAACAAAAACCATACCACATAACTCTAACCCTAAAACTAACCCTAACCCTAACCCTAACCCTAAACCCTGACTCTTAACCTTAACCCTAAGCGTTAACTCTCACACTAACCTTTAATCCTAACCCTAATCCTAATCTTCAACCCTAAACCTAACACTTAACCCTAACCCTGTACCTAACCCTAACCCCTCATCTTAACCCTAACCGTAAACCTCAACCCTGAACCAATGTGTAACCGTTAAACCTAAGAGTAACCATTAACCCTAACCCTAAGCCCTAACCCTAAGCCCTCACCCTAACACTAAACTTCATCCTTAACCCTAACCATAATCCTAACCCTAAGTCTAATTCTCAGACTTCTTGCTTTCTTAGAGTTTAGAAAGCCTGCAATCCTCCCATGCCATGCGTGAAAGGAGGCTGTACCACTGTGTCCTGCATGAAACCCACGGGCCCATACCCAGAGTATGATAGAGTGGGTTCCCGGGTACAATCCCAGCCCCCTAAACTCCCCCCGCCCGCCTAATGCAGACAGGGCCCGTGCGCTAAGCATAAACAATACCTTTAACAGATAACCCTAACCCTGAACATAACACCCAACCCTGTTCCTATTTCTCCCCTTAACACGTAAACCTCACCGTGCGCCTAACTTTAACCTCTTATCCTAACGTTAATGCATAACCCATTTCCTGAGAACTACCCCTATCCCATAATTCTAACCCTATCTCCTAGTCATCACTGTGACACCTAATCCCTAACCCTAATTCTAAACCGCTAACCCTAACCGTAACCCTACCTACAACCCTAACACTGACAGTAACCCTTACTTCTAACCCCAACGCTATACCTAACGAAAACCCTAACCCTTCACCCTAACCCCTAAGCCTTACCCTAACCCTTAACCCTAATCCTAATCCTAACCATTAAACCTAACCCTAGCTCTTAAACCTAACCCTAAACCTTACCCTCACGACTAGACCTAAACCTGACACTAACCTAACACCTAACCCTAACCAGAACCCCTAAAGCTAACCCTGAACCCTAACCCTAACCCTAGCAGTAAACTTTAACTCTAAACCTAAGCCCAACCCGTAACCCTAATCCTATCCTTTTACCCTAAAACTAACCCCTAAACCTGAACCCTATAGCTCACCCTAACTCTAACCCCAATCCTAATTCTAACCATACCCCTTCATAAAACACTAACTCCTAACCGCTAACCCTGACACTAACCAAAAACCCTAATCACTAATCCCTAACCCTAACGCTTAACCTTTACCCTAACCGTTAACCCTCACCCTAAATCTTAACACTGACCCTAACCTTCACCTTTAACTCTAAGCCTTACCCTTAACCCTACAGTAAGGAAGAGCCTTAATGCTAATGGGATCCCTTATCCCTAACCCTAACACTACAGCTACAAATAACCCTAACCTTTGATCCTTAAACCTAACCCCTAACACTTATTTAACCCCAAACCCTAACCCTAATCCTAAGCATTAAACCTAACCCTATCTCTTAACCCTAACGCTAGCCCTTACCCTAATGCCTAGATCTAACCCTAAATCTAACCTACCGCCTAATCCTAACCTTAAGCCCTAATGCTAACTCTAACCCTGAACCCTAAACCTACCCGTAACCCTTAACACTAACCCTATCCGTGAACCTTAACCCTGACGCTAACCATTACCCGCACCCAAGCATTTAACCCTGACCCTACCCCTAATCCTTAATGATAACCCTAACACTAAACCCTAACCCTAAGCCCAACACTTAACCCTAATCCCATCCCTTAACCCTAACCCTCGGCCGGGCGCGGTGGCTCACGCCTGTAATCCTAGCACTCTGGGAGGCCGAGGTGGGCGGATCGTTTGAGCTCAGGAGTTCGAGACCAGCCTGAGCATGAGCGAGACCCCATCTCTACTAAAAATAGAAAGAAATTATATGGACAGCTAAAAATATATATATAGAAAAAATTAGCCGGGCATGGTGGTGCATGCCTGTAGTCCCAGCTACTCGGGAGGCTGAGACAGGAGGATCACTTGACCTGAGGAGTTTGAGGTTGCTGTGAGCTAGGATAACGCCACGACACTCACTCTAGACTGGGCAACAGAGTGAAACTCTGTCTCAAAAAAAAATAAATAAATAAAAAAAAAAATAAAAGAGCGATCAAAGATGGCGGAGTGGTGGTGACGGCCTGAATCTGCACTCCCGGGAAGGAAGGCATCGATCCGGACCTGCCACAACGCTAGAAGACCGCTCCCACACAGGAACAGCAGTGTGAATCCACGGACAATCAGCGTGGGACAAACAGAGCAAGTGAGGTCTGAGGTGAACGAAAATTGGGAACGCGGGACAGACACTAGCCAGCGGAGCGCGGGTCGGATACACCCGCCCCCAGCCGGGGCGGGTGCAGCCTCTCGGGAAAGCGGCTAGCCCTCCGCTCCCAATTGAATAGAGCCCTGACCCAGGCCAGCGCAGAACCACTGAGGGATACGTGGCGCATTGGAGACAGGAGGCTTTTTTGAGAAATTACCTTAGAACCTGGGGGATCTCAGCTGAGACAGCGCTTGGCGAGGAGGGACGGATCTGCCCCAGGGCAGAAAAACACAAAAGACTCCCGGACAGCAAATAGCGTTGTACCCTGTGCTGCCTTTTTCAGCAGTTCTCCAGCCGGTCACCCCCGGTGCGTGTCCTTGCTGGCCAGCCCCTGGGCAGTGGCGGTCTCTGCCTGCCGGGGAGCCGGTCCCCTCCAGCCCCGGAGCTTGGCAGGCGCCATCTTGAAAGCGAGAGCGAAACGGCTCGGGAGCCAAAAAGTGCCCAGCGGCTCTTTCTGCCCATGCTGCCTTTTTCGGCAGTTCTCCGGCCGGTCACCCCCGGTGCGTGTCCTTGCTGGCCGGCCCCTGGGCAGTGGCGGTCTCTGCCTGCCGGGGAGCCGGTCCCCTCCAGCCCCGGAGCTCGGCAGGCGCCATCTTGAAAGCGAAGGCAAAACCGCTCGGGAGCCGGGAAGTGCCCAGCGGCTCTTTCTGCCCGTGCTGCCTTTTTCGGCGGTTCTCCAGCCGGTGACCCCCTGGTGCGCGTCCTTGCTCGCCAGCCCCCGGGCAGTGGTGGTCTCTGCCTGCCGAGGAGCCAGTCTCCTCCACCCCCGGAGCTCTGCAGGCGCCATCTTGAAAGTGAGGGCGAAACCGCTCGGGAGCCATAAAGTGCCGAGCAGCTCTCTCTGCCCGGCGCCCTCCGCTGGTCTCTGAACCAACGTCAGGAGTGCGGGATATGCCGGGGCCGCACTCGGGGTGAAGGGGCAGAGCTGCGCTAAGGCAAAAAAAAAAAAAAAAAAAAAAAAAAGAAACACCACACGAACAAGAAGAATAGGCTCGCCGAACTGTATATTTTATTCTTGGTAAATTTCTTCTGGGTTTTGTTTGTTTGTGTTTGTGTTTGTGTTTGGTTTTTTTTGGGTTTTTTCTTTTTTTTTCTTTCCTTTTCTTTTCTTTTTCTTTTTTTTTCCGGCGGTGGACAGCCTCGGCGGGCACCTTTGCCCTCTGGGCCTCTGGCTGCCGCGCCTTTTTGAGCGCGGAGGTTGGATCCCCACCACCCTCGGAGCTGTGCGGGCGCACAGACGTCATCTTGAAATCCACTGCGAAACCGCCCGGGACCCAGCCGGGCGGGCGTGAAGGGGCAGAGCTGTGCTAAGGCGTAAAAACAAAAACATCTAATGGCCGCTCCGGACCCAGCCGAGCGGAAGTGAAGGGGCGGAGCTGTGCTAAGGCGTAAAACAAACAAACAAACAAAAAAACATTGAGTCGCTGAATTATATACTTCAGATTTGTGTATCTTTCTGCCTTGCGGTGTGGTGAAGTGCTATGTAGTTTGTTTTTGTTCATTTTTGTTGGCGTTTTTGGTGTTTTTTGGTTTGGCTTTTTGCGTTTCTTTTCTTTTTTTTTTCTTTCTTTCTTTTTCTTCTTTTTTTTCTTTTCTCTTTCGTTTTCTCCTCTTTCTTTTCTTTCTTTCCTTTTCTTTTTTCTTTTTTTTTTCTTTTCCCTCTTCACTTTCTCCTCTCTTTTCGCCTTCTAACTGGGGACCCACGGTGAGCTTCGGAACGGGCCAGGTCCCTGGCTCTGGTACATACCGGATCCTGAGCAGTCACCCCCAGGGCCGGAGATCTGCGGGCACACAATTGCCACTCTAGGGCCCACAGCCAAGTCACTGCGGAGCAATAGGGTACCAAGAGGCTCCCTGGACGGCCCTCTCCCCTGGTCCACGGACCTTATATAGGATCCCTGCCCAAGTGTAAACACTGAATACTTCTCCAGAAGCAAGAGTGTGGAACCTGATCCCTGGGGACACTGGGCCAAGACAGACTTTTGCCCATGGGAGCTACAGCAACTGGGGCGCTGAGCAAGCAAAGTCACGGTCCTCTCCCCATAGCTAGTATCTTGCCGGCAGATAGAGTCAGAAACCTCCCCTATAGAGGAAGAACCAAAGGGAAACAAACAAACAAACAAACAAAGAGAATTTCGGT
The DNA here is from genome assembly GCF_041146395.1 of Eulemur rufifrons. Classification (NCBI taxonomy): domain Eukaryota; kingdom Metazoa; phylum Chordata; class Mammalia; order Primates; family Lemuridae; genus Eulemur; species Eulemur rufifrons. The sequence goes on along the minus strand of NC_091007.1, from coordinate 25,614,623 downwards.
CTACTATTAGTGTGGACCCTGCCTGCCTTCCGAAAGACCACAACACAGTGTCCTAACTCACCAAAGCGGTCCTGGATCACTCCAATCCTCTAGGATTGGACCCATCGGAAGCAGTCCCCCAACGGAAACAGAAAAATCTCTGAACAATACACAACAGTCTCCCCCTCTTGCCAAAAGAAGCAACATACCTAGACTGTTTCACAGCCTAAGAATAGAGCACGAAGAGTCCTGTTAACCAGACTAAACCTATAAGTAAAGATCCAACGACAAATCTAGATGGGAAGGGCCCAGCGAAAAAACACGGAGAGCAAAAAGAATCAAATGGAAAGCTCATCCCCAAAGAGAAATACCAGCTCCCAACCATTTGACACAAACCAGACTCAAAACACCAACATGTCACAGGAAGAATTCCAATTATGGATTATAAACAAGCTGAATAATATACAAGAATCAATGGATAAACAACACAAGGAAAACACACAAAAAATACAGGATTTGGAGGAAAAATTCACTAAAGAAATTGAAATATTGAAGAAAAACCAAACTGAACTCCTAGAAGTGAAGAATTCACTCAGAGAGCTACAAAATACTGTGGAAAGTCTCAAGAGCAGGGTAGATCAAACAGAGGAAAGAATCTCAGAAATTGAAGATAACTCCTTCCAACTAAATAAGTCAGTCACAGAGATAGATCGAAAAAGTAAGAGAAATGATCTGAGTCTTCAAGAAATGTGGGATTATGTGAAGAAACCTAACTTGAGAGTTATTGGCATTCCTGAGGGTGAAGAAGATAACAAGCAAGGGTTGGACAAGCTATTTGAAGACATAATCGAGGAAAATTTTCCAGGCCTTGCCAATACTCTAGACATACAGATTCAAGAAGCTCAAAGGACCCCTGGGAGATTCATAGCAAATAGGAAAACACCACGCCACGTAGTCATCAGGCTGACCAAAATATCCACTAAAGAGTCCCTTCTCCGAGCTGTAAGGAGAAAGAAACAAGTAACTTACAAAGGAAAACCCATCAGAATTACGCCAGATTTCTCAGCTGAAACCTTACAAGCAAGAAGAGGTTGGGGCCCCATTTTCACGCTTCTGAAACAGAATAATGCCCAGCCTAGAATCTTGTACCCAGCTAAGCTAAGTTTTCTATACGAAGGAGAAATCAAGACATTCTCAGATAAACAAAGGTTGAGGGAATTCACCAAGACAAGACCAGCCCTCCAAGAAGTACTCAAAAGAGAATTATACATGGATCAGCACAAGAAAGATCCACGAATGTAAAACTACTCAAGAGCTAAAGATCAAATTCCAGATACCACAATGGCCCAGGAGAGAAAACATCACAATGAAGTTCTACCCAACAAGCTGAACAAAAAACTGTCTCACTTATCAGTTTTCTCAATAAATGTGAATGGCTTGAACTCCCCGCTCAAGAGACATAGACTGGCCCAATGGATAAAAAAAATACAATCCAAGTATCTGCTGTCTTCAAGAAACTCACCTAACCTGCAAAGATGCATTTAGACTGAAAATAAAAGGATGGAAATCGATATTTCAAGCAAATGGTAACCAAAAGAAAGCTGGTGTGGCAATCTTAATTTCCAATAACTTAGCTTTCAAACCAACAAAAATAATAAAAGACAAAGATGGCTACTACATACTGATTAAAGGCACAATTCATCAAGAAGCCATGACTATACTCAATATATATGCACCCAACCTAGGTGCACCTAGATTCATAAAGCAAACCCTACTAGATCTCAACCAAACGATAGATAACAATACTGTAATAGCTGGAGACTTTAACACCCCACTGACAGTACAGGACAGATCCTCTAAACAGAAAATAAACAAAGACATAATGGACCTCAATAGAATGCTAGAACAAATGGGCATGGCTGACATCTATAGGACATTCTACCCAAAATCCACAGAATATACATTCTTCTCATCAGTTCACGGGACATTCTCTAAGATTGACCATGTCCTAGGACATAAATCATGTCTTCAAAAATTCAAAAAAATAGAAATTATACCATGCATCTTCTCAGATCACAGCGGAATAAAAGTAACAATGATCACAAACAGAAACCCTCACTCTTACTCAAAGTCATGGAAGCTAAATAACCTTCTCCTGAATAATTATTCTATAAAAGAAGAAATCAAGATGGAAATCAAAAATTTCTTTGAATTAAATGACAATGGAGATACAACTTATCAAAATCTATGGGATGCAGCTAAAGCAGTCCTGAGAGGAAAATTCATATCCATAAATGCCTATATCAAAAAGACAGAAAACATGCAAATAGACAACCTAACGAATAGACTCAAAGAACTGGAGAAAGAAGAACAGAACGATCCCAAACCCAGCAGAAGGCTAGAAATTACTAAGATCAAATCAGAACTAAATGAAAAGGACAACAAAGAAACTATAAGGGAAATTAATAAAACAAAAAGTTGGTTCTTTGAAAAGATAAACAAAATAGACACACCTCTGGCTAGACTAACCAAGAGCACAAAAGTAAAATCTCTAATAACCTCCATTAGGAACATGAAAGGAGAAATCACAACCGATGCTACAGAGATACAAGATATCATCTATGAATTCTACAAAAATCTTTATGCACACAAACTGGAGAACGTGGAGGAAATGGACAAATTTTTAGAAACACATAGTCTTCCCAGGCTCAACCAGGAAGAAATAGAGTACCTGAACAGACCAATATCAAGAACTGAAATCGAAACAGCAATAAAAAACCTTCCCAAAAAGAAAAGCCCTGGTCCAGATGGGTTCACACCTGAATTTTACCATACATACAAAGAAGAACTGGTGCCCATCCTACATAAACTATTCTCCAATATTGAGAAGGATGGAATTCTCCCCAACACGTTCTACCAAGCCAATATAACATTAATACCAAAACCTGGAAAGGACACAACAAAAATAGAGAACTACAGACCAATTTCCCTCATGAATATAGACGCAAAAATTTTCAATAAAATACTAGCAAATCGAATCCAAGTACTTATCAAAAAAGTAATCCACCACGACCAAGTGGGCTTCATCCCCGAGATGCAGGGGTGGTTCAACATACGTAAATCTATAAATGTAATTCACCACATAAATAGAAGCAAAAACAAAAACCATATGATACTCTCATTAGATGCAGAAAAAGCATTTGACAAAATTCAACACCCTTTTATGATAAAAACGCTTAACCAAATAGGCATTGATGGAACCTACCTAAAAATGATACAAGCCATATATGACAAACCCACAGCCAACATCATACTGAATGGGGAAAAACTGAAAGCACTCCCACTTAGAACTGGAACCAGACAGGGCTGCCCATTGTCTCCATTACTTTTCAACATAGTATTGGAAGTCCTTGCGAGAGCTATCAGGCAAGAGAGCAGAATCAAGGGAGTCCAAATAGGGAAGGAAGAGATCAAACTCTCACTTTTTGCTGATGATATGATGTTATATCTGGAAAACCCCCAGGATTCAACCAAGAGACTCCTGGAATTGATTAACGAATACAGCAAAGTCTCAGGCTACAAAATTAATATACACAAATCAGAGGCATTTATATATGCCAATAACAGTCAATCGGAAAACCAAATTAAAGACTCAATACCCTTCAAAATAGCAACAAAGAAAATAAAATATCTAGGTATATATCTAACTAAAGAGGTAAAGGACCTCTATAAGGAAAACTATGAAACACTGAGAAAAGAAATAGCAGAACTTGCAAATAGATGGAAAAATATACCATGCTCGTGGATCGGAAGAATCAACATTGTTAAAATTTCTATACTACCCAAAGTGATCTACAGATTCAATGCAATCCCTATTAAATTACCAACATCATTCTTTACAGACATAGAGAAAATAATTATACACTTTGTATGGAATCAAAGAAGACCCCGTATAGCAAAAGCAATTTTAAGCAACAAAAACAAAATGGGAGGTATTAATTTGCCAGACCTCAAACTATACTACAAGGCCGTGGTTCTTAAAACAGCCTGGTATTGGCACAAGTGCAGGGACACAGACCAGTGGAACACAACAGAAAATCCAAATATAGAACCATCCTCATATAGTCACCTAATTTTCGACAAAGCGGGAAAGAATATACTCTGGGGACAAGAATCCCTATTCAACAAATGGTGCTGGGAGAATTGGTTAGCCACTTGTAGAAGACTGAAACAGGACCCACAGCTTTCACCTCTCACAAAAATCAAATCACGGTGGATAACAGAATTAAACCTTAGGCGTGATACAATCAGAACTCTAGAAGAAAATGTAGGAAAGACTCTTACAGACATTGGCCTAGGCAAAGAATTTATGAAGAAGACCCCCAAGGCAATCACAGCAGCAACAAAAATAAATGAATGGGACATGATTAAATTAAAAAGCTTCTGCACAGCCAAAGAAACAGTCCAGAGAATAAACAGACCACCTACAGAATGGGAAAAAATTTTTGCATACTACACATCAGATAAAGGACTGATAACAAGAATCTATTTAGAACTCAGGAAAATCAGCAAGAAAAAATCAAGCAACCCTATCAAAAAGTGGGCAAAGGACATGAATAGAAATTTTTCAAAAGAAGATATAAAAATGGCTAACAAACATATGAAAAAGTGTTCAACATCTCTAATCATTAGGGAAATGCAAATCAAAACCACAATGAGATATCAATTAACCCCAGTGAGAATGGCCTTTATCAAAAAAACCCAAAACAACACATGTTGGCGTGGGTGTGGAGAGACAGGAACACTAATACACTGCTGGTGGGACTGCAAACTAGTGCAACCTCTGTGGAAAGCATTATGGAGGTATCTTAAACAGATTCAAGTAGACCTGCCATTTGACCCAGCAATCCCATTACTGGGCATATACCCAAAGGAAAAAAGGTCATTCTGTAACAAAGGCACGTGTACCCAAATGTTTATAGCAGCACAATTCACAATAGCAAAGATGTGGAAACAACCCAAATGCCCATCAATACATGATTGGATTAGTAAACTGTGGTATATGTATACCATGGAATACTACTCAGCTATAAGGAATGATGAAGATACAACATCTCTATGGTTCTGCTGGAGAGAGTTGGAACCCATTATATTAAGTGAAGTATCCCAAGAATGGAAAAACAAGCATCACATGTACTCACCAGAAAATTGGTTTCCTTGATCATCACCTAAATACAAATCTGGGAACGACACCAATTGGACATCAGACTGAGGTGGGGGGTGGGGGAGGGGATGGGGGTATGCCTACACAATGAGTGCATTGCGCACCGTTTGGGGAGTGGTAACACTTGAAGGTGCTGACTCGGGAAAGGGGGGGTGGGGAAAAAATATGAAACTATTGTTTTTAACTTGCACTGTTCACTTAATAACTTATCATGAATATTTCCCATATTATTTCATATCATTGTACAAGAAATAATGTATACATTATGAGGACATACTGTATCTAACAAGCTATACTGTTAGACTCTTTGATTCTGTAAAATTAAATAAAAAAAAATTAAAAAAAAAAATAAATGACACCTTACATATGAAAAAAAAAAAAAAAACCCTAACCCTAATGCTAACCCCTAAACGTAACCCTCACCGTGACCAGTAAACCTAACCCTAACCTCTAACACAAACCATAGCACATAACTCTAACCCTAAAACTAACCCTAACCCTAACCCTAAACCCTAACTCTTAACCTTAACCCTAAGCATTAAGTCTCACGCTAACCTTTAATCCTAACCCTAATCCTAATCTTCAACCCTAAACCTAACACTTAACCCTAACCCTGTACCTAACCCTAACCCCTCATCTTAACCCTAACCGTAAACCTCAACCCTAAACCAAAGTGTAACCGTTAAACCTAAGAGTAACCTTTAACCCTAACCCTAAGCCCTAACCCTAAGCCCTCACCCTAACACTAAACTTCATCCTTAACCCTAACCAGAATCCTAACCCTAAATCTAATTCTCAGACTTCTTGCTTTCTTAGAGTTTAGAAAGCCTGCAATCCTCCCATGCCATGCGTGAAAGGAGGCTCTACCACTGTGTCCTGCATGAAACCCACGGGCCCATACCCAGAGTATGATAGAGTGGGTTCCCGGGTACAATCCCAGCCCCCTAAAATCCCCCCGCCCGCCTAATGCAGACAGGGCCCGTGCGCTAAGCATAAACAATACCTTTAACAGATAACCCTAACCCTGAACATAACACCCAACCCTGTTCCTATTTCTCCCCTTAACACGTAAACCTCACCGTGCGCCTAACTTTAACCTCTTATCCTAACGTTAATGCATAACCCGTTTCCTGAGAACAACCCCTATCCCATAATTCTAACCCTATCTCCTAGTCATCACTGTGACACCTAATCCCTAACCCTAATTCTAAACTGCTAACCCTAACCGTAACCCTACCTACAACCCTAACACTGACAGTAACCCTTACTTCTAACCCCAACGCTCTGCGTAACAAAAACCCTAACCCTTGACCCTAACCCTTCACCCTAACCCCTAAGCATTACCCTAACCCTTAACCCTAATCCTAATCCTAACCATTAAACCTAACTCTAGCTCTTAAAGCTAACCCTAAACCTTACCCTCACGACTAGACCTAACCCTGACACTAAAATAACACCTAACCCTCACCAGAACCCCTAAAGCTAACCCTGAACCCTATCCCTAACCCTAGCAGTAAACTTTAACCCTAAACCTAAGCCCAACCCGTAACCCTAATCCTATCCTTTTACCCTAAAACTAACCCCTAAACCTAACCCCTGTACCTCACCCTAACTCTAACCCCAATCCTAATTCTAACCATAACCCTTCATAAACACTAACTCCTAACCGCTAACCCTAACACTAACCAAAAACCGTAATCACCACTCCCTAACCCTAACGCTTAACCTTTACCCTAACCGTTAACCCTCACCCTAAATCTTAACACTGACCCTAACCTTCACCTTTAACTCTAAGCCTAACCCTTAACCCTACAGTAAGGAAGACCCTTAATGCTAATGGGACCCCTTGTCCCTAACCCTAACACTACAGCTAAAAATAACCCTAACCTTTGATCCTTAAACCTAACCCCTAACACTTAC